>NC_142015.1:2732500-3017500 GCF_049901735.1 Notechis scutatus | reverse complement strand
GGATAACTCCACAGGAAAAGCTCGCCCACGAAAACCATGTGTTTTTTTGAATGTATTCCACCCCGAGGAACATGAAAATGAGCTTAATTTTGAAATCCGAGGTCAGATTCAAAAGTTATGCATTCCTATAAATTGAGTTCTTTCCTATACATTCAGTTCTTTCGCCATTTTGAGATAGTCCTCGGGATAACTCCACAGGAAAAGCTCGCCCACGAAAACCATGTGGTTTTTTGATTGTATTCCACCCCGAGGAACATGAAAACGAGATTAATTTTGAAATCCGAGGTCAGATTCAAAAGTTATGTACTTTTTGTACAGTAGGACACCCTACAGTACATGTGTTCCTAGAATATATATATATATTATATTCTAGTGCAGTTACACGCCAACACACACACACACACACACACACATATGTATATATCTCTATCTCTATATCTATCTATCATCTTATCTATCTATCTATCTATCTATATATATCTATCTATATATATCTATATATATCTATATATATCTATATCTATATCTATATCTATATATCTATATATCTATATATCTATATATCTATATATCTATATATCTATATCTATCTATCTATATCTATCTATCTATCTATCTATCTATCTATCTATCTATCTATCTATCTATCTATCTATCTATCTATATAAATAAATAATTTTCCTGGAGTGACTCCTAAAAAGCTCTAAGCAGAATAGGCTACCCTTAACCCAGTCTTCTCTTATTCCTTCTCTGTCTTTCATATATTCACACCGCAGGCTCTCTGCTGCAACCCCATCCATCAGGGCTAGAGGAAACAGGTGCATTTCCTTCCCTCAGAAATCCATTGATTTCACATTTGAAAACATCCTCACATGATGAATCTGTGGAAAGCCAGCCTCCCCTAATCTGATGCCCAGCTTGGATTTACTGGACCTCGGTGTTCATCATTCATCGCTGAATAAGCTGCCACAAAATCCCCCAGTTTGTCTTACATTATGAGCCACCATTGCCAGACAAAAAAGGGGGACCCAACCTGGAATTCATCCATCATCCAGATTTATTTATTTTTAGAATTACTGTTATGATCTTTTTCCCTCCTGCAACAAGCTTGGGTTGGAGACGTTTGTCCTTGAAAGTGATGGCTCAGCTCTTAAACCCCCCAAACTGCCTACTGCTGTTTTATTTCAATCAAGGACAGGTGGGCTATGAATATTTCAAAGAACCGTGAATAAGTAACAGCGCAGTCGTGAGAGAAGTAAATTTCAGCTGTCAGAAGATGAATCAAGGAGTTAAGAGCTAGTCGGAAGAGATAAATGGGCCTAATTCAATCAGACCGGAGACGTGGAAGAACCCGCCCATTGCATCAATGCTTCTTAGTCACAACGGCCAGCCCTTCCCTCGTCCTAAAATGGACCACGAGAGAAGTTGTGGAAGTTTGCAATCCGGTCTCCATGGCGATGCTTCAGTCTTGTAAGGCTTGCCAGGCAAGTGGGTGGGTTACCTGGGCGAAGGGATGGGTGCATAAATAACCACTTACCTGAAGAGGCTGACCTAGCCTGGTTGTCATGGAACCCAAAGGAGCATCTTCTGCAAAGGAAGGGTTGTCATAGCAACAGCATTGTCTGTATGGTACCCGGGCGTGCCATTCTTTTCTCTCCATTTAAGTTACAGTGGGGATGGTGGGGTGGGGAAGGAGGAGGTCCTAAAATTTTGGCGCAGGGTTGTGCATGCATTAGGAGATGACCAGAGGTGGGGGGTGGGGTTTCCCCCCTGCAGCTTTCATCAAAGAGGGAAGCTAGCTAGGGAATTCAGCAGTGATGAAACAAAAAATCAGACAGAAAACAATATCCTAATTAAGGAACTACTAAGGAGAAAACCACATACCCACATAACACTGGCAGGCAAGCAAGTGTATATAACAGAGAGCAAAACCCACACTCCCTTGCACTGATGATGTTACCTAGTTGGGTAATGAAATGTCTACAAGAAAACCACCAAGCTCAGAGAGCACCAAGGACCCCACAGCCCTCCTCCTCCTCCTCCTCCTCCTCCCCTCCCGCTCCCCAACTCCTCCTTTCCCTGCATTCTGCAAGCCTAATTCTCTTCTAGCTCTGATGATGTTACCTAGTTGGGTAATGAAACGTCTGCAAGAAAATAGCCAAGCTCAGAGAGCATCAGGGACGCCACAGTCCTCCTCGTCCTCTCCTCCTCTTCTTCCTCCTCCTTCTCTTTCTCCTCCCTCTGCCTCCTCTCCTCCTCTCCTCCTCTCCTCCCCTCCTGAAACTTACAACAATTAATCAGTGGCACAACTTGCCTCCAGAAGTTGTGAATGCTCCAACACTGGAAGTTTTAAAGAAGAGATTGGACAATCATTTGTCTGAAATGGTGTAGGATTTCCTGCCTGAGCAGGGGGATGGACTAGAAGACCTCCGAGGTCCCTTCCAATCTTCTGCTATTCTGCATTCTGTAGGTGTGTGTAAATTATACAGGGCAAAGGGCCTAGGGGTAAAGACAGGGATTGAAACCGAGTTTGGTATAAGATGGACAGCTACATAAACATTTCAAACGAACAAACGTGCGAGGGATGCTGGAAAATGTAGTTCAAAATTTCCAGAGGGCACTGCAAGTGAGTTGGAGAGTGGTGTGCAATGGGACAGCATCGATATCTGTGTAATAAATAAATGTATGATAAATAGATCTGGAAGACAGCAGATTGGAGAAGGCTGCCTGTGCATCCTAACTGAAATTTGTGAATTCCTTCCTTCCTTCCTCTGCTTCTGATTGTCATAATTGGCTGTTTTCTTAGAGGCTTGTTGCAAATATATAAGAGACTTTGAAATGACTTCAAACCCTTGGAGACTCAGTTAGCTTCAGCAAAGTTGATGGGGTCTGTCTGTGTGTATCTCAACCTGATTTAAATAATTTGGTCCATTCAAAGAGCGGCAAAAATGTCATTTTTCATCAAGTTCAGGAAATTCTATATTGTTGAAGCCTTCTACAGCCATAATCTACACTATGGATTTTGAGCCTCAACTGTGCAGAGTCATAACAATCGGTTCTATAGAACCGGTCCAAACCAGTAGAATGTCACCCCTGCCCTCATTGGGTAAAAACTGTATTTTTGGTGAACCCATTGCCCAATCAAAACAGGGACAATTTAAACTGACTTAAAATATTTTACCTACATTGGGTAAAAAAAGGACTTTCCTATTATTTTGGCTAAGGAAGGAAAATGTCTGAGAAGCCCTGCTTTAAATTAAATCCTAGCGGAATCTCCAAACATTGTTTCGGTACTGACATCTTGTGGTAAAAAGATGCACTTTTGTTTCATGTGTTTTTATTATAAAGACACACTGGCCATTTGCTTTTGGACTGGGATTTGGGGACCATGCTCAGGGCAGGTAGCTCAGTGGCTAAGACTGGGATTATACCGGTTCTGTCCACTTCTGTAGAACTGGTTGCTCTGAAGAGCAGCAAACAGAGAGCATACATAGAACCGGTTGTATGTCTGCTGCTGTTTTGGCCCACCCGCCTGCCCGGGCTCTTACCTGACCTTTATTTCCTGCGTTTGCAACCTCAGCTGCTTGCGGCGGCACATCTGCGGTTGAAAAAGCAGGGAAAAAATGCTTTTTCAACTGCTGCACACCCGCTCACAGCACTGCTCAGCTGTCCAGGCAGTTAGATGACGATGATATACACACACACACACGCACAGCAAAATGTAAAATCACCAAACCGGTAGTTACACCGGTCGGATCCCACCCCTGGCTAAGACGCTGAGCTTGTCGATCACAAAGGTCGGCAGTTTGGCAGTTCGAATCCCAAGCGCTGTGTAATGGAGTGAGCTCCCGTTACTTGTCCCAGCTTCTACCAATCTGTAAAAATGTAAGTAGAAAAATAGAGACCACCTTTGGTGGGAAGGTAACAGCATTCCATGCGCCTTTGGCATTTAGTCATGCCGGCCACATGACCAAGGAGACGACTTTGGACAGCGCTGGCTCTTCTTCGGCTTTGCAACGGAGATGAGCACCGTCTCCTTGAGCCGGAAACGGCTAGCACATAGGTGGGAGGGGAACCTTTATCTTTTACCTTTAGGGTCTGGTTGGGATGTCATCTGTTTTGGACTGGGCTTTGGTGACATATTGAGTAAAAAGTCTGGTTTTAGGGTTGAGAAAAAGGTGAATTATTTGCGGGTTATGTTAACAATCACAAGCACAAAACTGTTCCAATACAGTTAAAAACGATTTATTAAGATGGGGAAAATTGCAGTTATCACTATTGGGTAGAATCTCTGTAATTAAGATGAATGTCTCACCAAAGATGCTTTTTTTTTTTTTTTGTTTCTTTGTTTGTTTCAGACACTACCAATACTTGCAACTGATATTTTCAATTTAAACAGGAAATGTCTCCATAGTTCTAGGTTGGAGCTGTCTTCCACTATTTCTTTACCTGCACTCAGGTGCTTTGGAGAATAAGTTGACCCTCCCTTTTTCTCTATGACAGTCCCTTGAGTATTGGAAGACCCCCACTATCATGTCACCCCTAGTCCTTCTCTTCATTAGACTAGACAAGCCAAGTTCCCTCAATCAGTCATCCTTGGGTGGGATACAAAACAAACACAATAACAGAAAACAGGTGAAGCCCCTTTTATTCCTTCACTTTGCTTCCAAGCTCCAAATATTCTTGACTGGAGACACAAAAAACCTCCCACACAGTTACACAAAGAAGGCAAAAAACAACACAAACCAGGCAAGGTAAGGGCTGGAGGATGTCCACAGATAACACACACTGGGAAGGACACCACAAACTCAGAGAGGAACCATAAACTAGAGATATTTCCATGCTTTGTTTCCAGCACTGGCCCGTATGCAGGTCCATCTTCTTATCCAGTTGTCACAGCTGCAGCCCATGAAGAGGATCAAGGCCCTCTCCTCCCAAGTAGACCATGTCTCTCCCTTATCCTCTCCTCCCTGCGTGCCCTAGGATGGAGAGGGGATGGGCCTGGGTCCTCCTCTGACTGCCCAGCCGGCCTCTGCCCTTCCCCAGCCTCCTCCACGACCTCCGGAGCCCCACTTCCACTCCCTGTCGGCTGTTCCTCCTCTCCCTCAGAGTCAGTCTCTACCAGGGGCGTGTCTATCATATATGTTTTAGCCTTCATGCCCCTAATCGTCTTCGTTGCTTTTTTCTGCACTCTTTCTAGTCTCAACATCTTTTCTGTATTATGGTGACCAAAATTAGACACAGCATTCCAAACGGGGTCACTCTCCTTAGCTGGGACAAAAGTTATCTTTAGAGTTGTAGAGTAGGAAACTATTTCCCTCCCCATCCCTGACCCCAGGATCAGTTGCCCCCCACTGCAGGGTTCAAATCACAAAGGTCCATTTGTAGAGATGGTCAGACAGCAACAGCTGGGGGTTAAGATGTATGTATGCCTTTAGTAAGGGCTGGACCAAAGAGATTAGCCTTGGAAGTTGAGCAGGAAATTCCACATTTGTTTAAATTAACACAGTCTCTTGTGGTATCTTAAGGACTATCACATCTATTACGGCCTGTATTCTCTTTAGCAGCTTATGACACTGGAACAAGGCAGAGAATGGGATGCATCTCTTAAATGAGGAGAAGCTAGCTGGGTTGCTAGAAAAAGAACAATCAGAGGAATGGAATAGGAGTTATCTGCAGGATACCATCAAAAAAAGTCAAATGGTGGTTGTAACGCACTTGAAAAACCAGACAGAGCTTTGTTCACACTGTTGTGGCCGACATCTTGGTCTAAAACAAAAACAGAAACCTTACCCTATAGACAGCCCTAAACGAAAATGAGGCACAAACTGGAGTCATACAAAATAGAATAATAACTTTATTGCCACTTTGAATGTACACTAATCGGTCATACATTAAAATGAAATTTCGTTGCATACAGCTCTCCAAGGGAGTATACCTCCAATACACACTATACAACCATGACAGAATAAATACATACAAACTTATGCATATACCCATATATATTATGTGGCACAGAGAAACAATACAGTCTTGTTCGGACAGTGGTGGGATTCAAAAAAATGTACTATTGGTTCTGTGGGCGTGGCTTGGTGGGCGTGGCAAGGAAAGGATACTGCAAAATCCCCATTCCCTCCCCACCCCACTAACCTGCTTTCCAGCTCCGTTCTCCTGTGCAGGGCAACCAAAGAAGACCCAGCCGATCAGCTGGGACTCAATGGGAGGCAGAGAAGAGATGGGGTTGGCGGGGCCAGTCAGTGGTGGGATTGGCGCGGGAACACAAGGCTGCGCCGCCCACATGGCCTGTGGGAACACAAGGCTTGCATCGCTTGCATTGCGAACAACACGAGGTAGTGAGGGGAGGGGGGGAAAGGGCAGAGGGGGGAACTTGTCCCATGTACTCCACGCGCCTCGTCTGGCCACCGGGCTGCTTCTTTCCACTTCTTTCTTTCTTCTTCTCTTTTGGCTGCACGCAAGAAAAGCAGCAAAATACTTTCTTTCTCCCCCACAAACTCCTCCAGAAGTGAATCTTTGGGACCCTGCAAGGCCTCCTGCTCCAAGAGGCTGCACCATTCTGATGGAGTTTGGGGGAGAGAAAGAAAGACTTCTGCTGCTTCTGCTGCTTTCCTTGCATGAAGCCAAAAGTCTCTCTCTCTCTCCCCCTGAGAACTGAGCTGGAGGCGGTAAAGAATGATCGATCGGTAGGAAAACAGGGTAGGGTATTTTCCTGCAGACTTTGGGGGGGTGGGATTTTCCCAGTGTCTCTGCTGCTTCTGCTTTTTCTGCAGAGACCCTGGGAAAATCCAAAAGGTTGGTGAACCCTGTCCTAGAACATTTCATTCTTCTAGGAGAGGGATGGGTGCTAAATTTCCACACTTCCAAAGGAGGAGTTCTGAAAACTAAAGTTGTTAAGGCAGATGCTTGGCCAGCAGAGGTCTCTCCAAAACCGTCCATGAAGCATTCTGAAGCTTGCAATAATGTATGTTCTGTATGTGCAGGTAACTGAGCAAAAAGTAGCGACAGGGACAAGACTGGAATGACTCAAAAGCCACGTTGAAGCAATAAAGTCCCCGGATTAAGGGAGAGATGAGGTTTACCGGCACTATGGAAATTGCAGCAAGGGAGAGAAACAAGGATACCTAGTTTTAAATTCTGGACTCAAGAAAAACACAGCACAGGCGTCTCGGTCTTCTGTGGGCGCCTCCTTGCAGTATATTGAATTTACGTCGTTCTCAATGTCAGCTTTGGAAGCCATATTGACACCAGACACTTCCACGTGGCCACATTCTTGAGCCTGGGAAAGAGGGAGGGGGGAATTTCTTGGAGTGTATGGGGTTGGACATAATAGCATTCTTCTTCTAAGTCAAGGTCATGTTATCTCTGCACCTGGGTGAGAGGAGGTCTCAAGTTGGGACGGATGGTGATTGGGGCATGTGATGCCATGATGGGTGCAGGGGATGGATTTTTAGTTTTTACTTCTTGCAAGGAAGCCCGGAACTTTCAGATTCAGGATTCCCCAGTTGTGCCAGTTTACTATCCAAAATAAAAAGAACTTTTGAGAAGATTGTCTGTCTTGGAGTTCTTGGTTGGAGTGGAGGTTTTCTGGAACGCTGACACTTGACTTATGACCGCAATTGAGCTCAAAATTTCTGGTGAAAGAAGAGCAAAGTCAAAACCTCTGAGGGATCGCATAATGAACCTCTCACATCTACGGAGGCCCATGCTAGAACGCCATGTGCATCCTGGCCCCAACACCCAGGAGGAAAGCTAGAACTTCGTGGCCTTCCAGAAGGCCAGCTGGTTATACAGGACAACCACATCTCTGGAGGGAAGTTGTTCCATACTTGAGGTGCCATGACAGGGAAGGTCATGCTCCTTGGGCCCATTGAGTGATGTTGATCCATTGATGGGACCCCGAATATGCCAGTTCTTGCCTGATCTGGAGGGACAGGCAGTAACCATAGCAGATAGGTGCCCTGCAAATAATATTGAGGGGCAATGCAGAAGACCAACTGCCCTACGCATGCCAATAAGTTTGCACCCATAGACCCCTGCAGCTTGCATCTGACATCCAGGTATGAGATCTTAAATCAGTTTATAAAACGGGTGTCCTTTTGAAACAACCTCCTTACAGGTTCCAGATCCAGCATCCTGTTGACTAGGCGAAGACTAGCATATTGTTTCTAATGTAAGCACTATATTATAGTGCTTATCTTATCTCTACTATATTATTAATTATTAAATTATATATATATTATATATTATCGTGCTTATATTAGAGCCGTGGTTGGCACAGTGGTGAGAGTGCAGTACTGCAGGCTCCTTCTGCTGACTGATGGCTGCCTGCAATTTGACAGTTCAAATCTCACCAGGCTCAAGGTTGACTCAGCCTTCCATCCTTCCGAGGTGGGTCAAATGAAGACCCAGATGGTTGTGGGCAAGAGGCTGACTCTGTAAACTGCTTAGAGAGGGCTGGAAAGCACTGTGAAGCAGTGTATAAGTCTAAGAGCTATTGCTATTATAGCTGACTATACAGTCAGCCAAATTTTCAGGTTGGAATTTGGCATTTTTCTCTGCCTACCCAAGTTCTTCCCAAGGATCTCAGAAAGACAGATGTTGCTGTTTAGTAACATCAGGATACTGTCGTTGGATGTTAAGCCATTTCAAGTTGTCTTTTGCAAATGACTGATTATTTTTTTTGACGCAGGTGGTGCTCAGGTGTTTTGGGTTTGCACCCAACCTGTAATTCTTGGTATTGCCTTTGCTTTCTTTTGCCACAGTCATTCTATTTCTCTTTGCAGGTCTTTATGTTTCGTTATCTTCTCCAGTTCTCTTTTAATTCAACAGTCTCCAGGTACTGCATCATTCGCTATCCATCCTTTGTTTTGCTTTTCTTCTCAACATTTCTTTCATAAACGTCCTTTCTGTCTCCTGATATGAAATGCTGTACCTTTCTGTTTAACTAGGGCAATCAAGATTTCTAATAGCAGGATAACAACATAGTTACTGGCTATTTCATGATATTTATCCACCTCCTAGATCCTAGGGGACTCTCTCTGATTATTTGTTTGGTTTAGCCTAATGCATGACTTACCGTAATTATTATGTTATGCCTTATGATAAATCATGAAAATTTCAATGACAAGCATGTCGTGTAAATACATTTGTAGGCAGCGGTGACTACGCATTTAATCTCTGGCCAAAAGACCAGAAATTATTCACAGAGCTGATTCCAAGAAACCAGCAGATAGCATCACCAAACCAGGCAAAAATACAGTAAGGTTAGCCTCTGGAACTGCCCAGCTAAGCCACCAGTATGGATTCTGAGACCTGAAGTCCACATGGTGCCAAAGTTGGACTTAAAAGTGATGGGGGGGGGGGGGGAATTGGCTAAAAAGGAATGTCAAGAATCCTTCTGCATAGGTGGCAGATTCCATGGTTTAGAATTTAGAATAGAATAGAGCTGGAAGGGGTTTAATTCAGGAAATGTTTAATTCAGGAGGGGGAAGATGTGCTTGAGAAAGGAATCTGTGAAAGGAGGAGCAACTTTTAAAGGGTTCTTCTACAGTTCTGGATGCCTGGACATGGTTAAAACGAGGAAGTTGTTTCCCTATTGTTCTTGTTGTTCAGTCACTAAGTCATGTGCAACTCTTGGTGACCCCATCATGTCCTCCACTCCTGAAGTCTGGCCAAAGCCATGTCCAGTGTCGATGACACTATTTAACCATCTTATCCTCTGCCGTCCCCTTCCCCTTTCACCTTCCATCTTTCCCAACCTCAGAGTCTTTTAGCAATAGCCTTATATAGACTTATATACAGCTTTATAGTACTTTATAGCCCTCTCTAAGCAGTTTGCAGAGTCAGCCTCTTGCCCCCAACAATCCGGGTCCTCATTTGGCCCACCTCGGAAGGATGGAAGGCTGAATCAACCTTGAGCCCGTCAGGATTGAACTGCTGGTAGTGGGCAGTTAGTCTGTAGTACAGCATTCTAACCACTGTGCCACCAGGGCTCATACTATGATGCTGGTCCTCCTCTCTCCAAGTTGATAGGAGCTTCATCAATGTTAGCATTGCACATTTTATAGCTCCCTTATTAGGTGGGTGGTTCCTTCTCATTTCTCCTTCCTTCCTTCCTTCCTTCCTTCCTTCCTTCCTTCCTTCCCTTCCCTTCCCTTCCCTTTGAATCCCACCATTGGATGGGAGCATTAGAATTAAAAAAAATTATCTAGATTGTGTTCAATAAAAACAATTGTCTAGACATGTGGTGGGCATGTGTGAAAGCAAAGAGTTATTGGATAAAAATACATGCATCATTAGAAAAAAAAATGTTAAAGCTACATATAGATTATAAGCCAGAAATCTTTCTGTTAGATGTAGTACTGGAAAAATATAATAAAGGGAATTTGTATTTAATATTGCATGTTTTGACGGCAGCCAGAATTGTATTTGCACAGTATTGGAAAAATGAGGAAACACTTGAGAGATCTAATTTAAAAAAATATTAAATTGTGCAGAAACGGATAGACTGACATTAAAGATAAAAGGAAAACACAAAATATTTTCAAATATGGGATTTGTTTTATAAATGGTTGGTTAATAGAAGTAGAAATTGCAGAGAAACTGCGTAAGCAATTGACTCACACAATACAGTTCACAAAGCACTTGTTAATTGAAAATGTATAAATGTATAAAGCCGGCTGGGGAATACTGGGAGTTGAAGTCCACAAGTGTTAAAGTCTCCAAGTTTGAGGCCCTCTGGCCTAAACGATGCATTTTGTACCTATGGAGGTTTCGGGTTGTCCTTTAACAATAGAGAGATGTAGCCAGTTCGTGGGTTACTATTGTCAAATCCGAAGGGCTCCGGAATGGTTGCAGCTGGCGCACCAGAGGTATTTGTGCAAATGCATTCCGAGGCACACAGCTGTCCCCCAAAGACAGCTGGCAGACCAGGAAATCTCCAATTCTTGGGTCTGGTTTCCTACTAGTCAAACAGCACATCTGCTAATTTAATTTGAGCTTCTTCGCTGAACCCGAGGTGACAGCCAAGCGTATCAAGTGATCCCTTGAAGTTAAAACAGCAAAGGGCTAGACAGTTCTCAATGTATTAGAAGCCCCTCCCATCCAACACTCATCTTGTAAAATGATGATTAAAATTGTGTTAACAGAGGGGACAGAATAAAAGATCACGTGAAGCTCTAGGGCTGCTTTACAAAGCCTTAGTAAGACCACGTGCTTGGAATATGGCATCCAGTTCTGGTCACAATATTAAAAAAAAAAAAGATATTGAGACCAGAAGTGGTAATTCAGCCGGTTCTGGAGAACTGGTAGCAGAAATGTTGAGTAGTTTGGAGAACCGGCCAATCCCACCTCTGACTGGCCCCGCCAACCCCATCTATTCCCTGCCTCCCATCAACTCCCAGCTGATCGGCTGGGTCTCCTTTGGTTGCCCTGCACAGGAGAACGGAGCTGGAAAGCAGGTTAGTGGGGTGGGGAGGGAATGAGGATTTCGCAGTAACCTTCCCCTGCCACGCCCACCAAGCCACGCCCACAGAACCAGTAGTAAAAAAAAAATTTGAATCCCACCACTGATTGAGACTCTGTAAAGAGCGCAGAGAAGGGCAAAAAATACGATTAGAGGGCTGGAGGCTAAAACATACGAGGAACATGGTTGCAGGGATTGAGTATGTCTACTTTAGTTTCCTTTATTGTCATTGCACCTCGAACAATTAAACACCATCTTCAGTGCACATTATGTCTATGAAAATAAACACAAACACACATCCTTCACATTCTATACAACTGGATTGAAAACCCCCGATATTGCATTCATATCGCACTATTATACAGTAGAATTCAATAGAGTTCCTGCCCTGGGATAGAAGCTATTTTTTTTCCAGCCTATTTGTCCTTGTTTTTATTATCCTGTACCGTCTCCCCGACGGTAATAGTTAAAAAAAAGGGGGGGTGCCTAGGATGAGATGGATCTTTAAGGGTGTTTTGAATTTTCTTAAGGCAGCGGGAGCTATACTCTAATGAAAAGAAGGACTAAGGGAGATTTGAAGGCGGTGTTTCAATATTTAATGGGCTCCTACCAAGATGAGGGAGAGGGCCAAACTATTTTTTCCAAAGCACCAGAAGGCAGGACAAGAAACAATGGTTGGAAACTAACCAACATTAAGGAGGAATGTTCTAACAGTGAGAGCAAATAGCCAATGGAATAGCTTGTCTTCAGAAGTTGTGCGTGTTCCATCACTGGAGGCAACCATTTGTTTCCAATGGTATAGCGTCTTCTGCTTGAGAAGACGACTTCAGAGGTCCCTTCCAACTGTGTTATTCTATGTCCTAATGTCATGTAGATTATTAATATGGGAGGTGAGATGAAACCAGTTGATGTAGTTGAACATGCATCTCTCATCCAGTTCTGAACAAGTCATCCTCCAAGATCACCATGATCCCAGTCTATATCGTTGCCAGAAGTCTGATAGACATGAGTCTACATCAGCCATACAGGTAGTCCTTGACTTATGACCACAGTTGAATCTAAAATTTCCATCGCTTAGACAAGACAGTTGCTAAGTGAATATTTTGCCCCATTTTACAACCTTCCTTGCCAGAGTTGTTAAGTGAATCACTGCAGATATTAGTACGATGCATCCCTTACTATTCCCTGATGAGCCACTCAGCCAGGCCCCGTCTTGGTTATCTTCCAAGCTCAAACCAAGTAGGCTAGATGTTGCTCCCATGAACTTAAACCTTCTTTTGGCATGGATTCTTCAAAGTTGCACAGGAAACAGCCTTAAAAAAAAAAAATCTGTTTTGGTGCCCACAATTTTCTTCACTTCGTATCTGTAGCTTCCAAATATCCTTTAACGTTCTGTTTTGATTTTTTTTGCTCCCAGTATCTTATGGTCACCTTTATTTCTAGCTCTTTCACCCCACTTTTTAATTTAATGGCCCTGGTTCCTTAGCCAATCAACCTTCTAATTCACCCAAGAACAATAAGCATAAGCGCATCATTGTGTCTACCGCCCCTGTCCTATTGTCCTCAATTATTAGTAACTATTTCATGTATTTATACTTATGTTTATTCTTGTTTCTATTATATTGTAAATGTTTGACAAATAAAATAAGTAAATAAATAAAATAAGTGCTGAGAAATTCTCTGATCCTCTTTTTCTTCCGTTTCCAATCTTCTTCCCTATTATTGGTTTCCTTCTTTGGGCATTTCATTTTCTTTGGCTCAGCACTGTTCTGATTGTCCTTCTCTATTTTATCCCCTACGCTGTTGTTCTTTCAGGCTGATCATTAACCTGAGCTGTCAGTCCCAGCCACAGATTTTGCTTTCTTTCCATTTCTCTGGAAGCACAACCTGCATTCCGTTCATTTTCTGGCCAGTTAAAATGGCTGCTGGATGATCCGTGCTAGGAACTTAAGATTAAAACCAGAAGAGACACCCCGTAGTCTACTTCTGCTATGGGCCAAAGGCCAGATTCTTAGTTCTACCTGGAAAGTGAACTCAAAAGAAAACAAAATACAATTTCTACAATTCTCTAGCAGCTTTCCAGGGAAAAAACAGTCCCCGTCACTGTCCCAAAGGTGCTTTTCCAGGAAGCAACTGGACTTTTTGGTTGTTGTTTTTTTCTTTTGAAGATGTTTTGCTTCTCATCCAATAAGCTTCTTCAGCTCTGACTGGATGGTAGGGAAATGGAAGGATTGCTATTCAAGGAGTCATTGGCATCCTTTTAGAGGGTCACTGAGGCCACTTGGAAGTTTTATCTGTTGAGGACACCCGAGTGATGCTCCTGGTTCTATAGCCTACAATTTTTTTTCCTCTGGAAATCCATTCCCACTCCCACACCATTCCAAGGGTGTTGATCCCACATTGTACGGCTAAAAGTTTGTAGAGATTCTCCATCATCCAAGCCTGGGTTGTTCCAAAGGTGCTTTTTTTTTCCAGGAGGCAGCTGGAGTTTCTTGTTTTTTTCTTTTCTTTTGAAGACATTTCGCCTCTCATCCAAGAAGCTTCTTCAGCTCTGACTGGAGGGTGAGGAATGGAAGGATTGATATTCTTTGCTAATGACCTCTAATTATATTTGTCCCCCAATGACCAGCTGTCTGCAAGGAGTAGAAATCCTTCCCTTCCCCACCATCCAGTCAGAGCTGAAGAAGCTTCTTGGATGAGAAGTGAAATGTCTTCAAAAAAAAGAAGAAGAAGCAAGTCCAGTTGCCTTCTGAAAAAAGCACCTTTGGGACAATCGTGACCTGGGTGACTGAGAATCTCCACAGACTTTTAGCTATACAACTTGGGATGGACACCCTTGGAATGGATTTCCAGAGGGAAAAAATGCAGACTACAACATTTGCACTACTCAGGTGACCTTGAGGACACAGAGAAACCTCCAAGTGGCCTCAACAACCCTCTACAAGGATGCAAATGACCAGCTGTCTGCAAGGAATATAAACCTTTCCCTTCCCCTCCATCCAAAGCTGAAGAAGCTTCTTGGAGGAGAAGCGAAACGTCTTCAAAAGAAAAACCAAGAAAGTCCAGTTGCCACCTGAAAAAAAAAAGAAAGAAAGCAACCATGGGGACAAACCAGGACCTGGAGGATTGGAGAACCGCTACAGGCTTTTTAGCAATTTCTTTTTAGCTCTTTTGGGCCGTCTCTCTGCCCTTTTGCAAAAAGGAAGGTCGGGGCAGCAGCCCGTGGAGCAAGGCAAAGGCTGCAGACACAAGCGCCGTTTCCTCGGGCGCGTGGGATGCGATGCCTTTTCAGGGTGGGGTGGGGGCGCTTGAACTCGGCTCCAGAGCAGGCTGCACAGTTCGTGCCTCGGAGCAGGAACCACGTCCCGCCACGGCTGGAAGATTTCAAGACGGGGGATTAAAGAGCCGCACACGCTCCTCTCTCTGCCTTTTGCAGCCCGGACCTCGCACCGTTCCCCCCCCCGGCGGCCCTTTGGCTTCCAGGCGGCGGCGGCGCCCCCCTCTCCGCTGCACCGCTTCCCCATCCCTACAGCCCGGGGGCTGGGGGAAGCTTCTGCATCACGTCGGGAAGGCGTGCACACGTGTCCCGCTCCCAGGGCGCGGGAAGAAGCCCGTGCAAGCAACGCTTCTTCCCCCTTTTTGCAGAGGCAGACGCGCCCGGCTCCCAGTTTGCAAGGGTGGGGGTGGGGCAGGTTCCTCCCTTTATAGGAAAGGCGTGAGGGGGGGACACGTCTCCCCTCGCCCCTCCAACCACCCTCTCAGCGGGGGTTGGGAACCATGGGAGATGTCGTCCTCCCAGACCCAGCGGAGGAAAGGAAGCGGCGCTCCACCGCCTCTGAAAGGTCCCCGTGAGGGGAATGTGATGGGGGGAACGCTGCGCGCGCACGCGAGGGCGAGACGGCGCGCGAGGATGCGCGCGCATGCGAGGGCGAGACGGCGCGCGCGCGACAGGAGAGAGAGAGTGAGAGAGAGAGTTAGAGATAAAGTTGAGGCGGTGGGGGGAGAAGAGTCAGCGCGGCCTCGCCCTTGTAGCAGCGAAGCGGAAGAAGGGAGCGGGCGGAAGACGTCACCGCTACGGCGGGCGGCCTCTCTCTCTCTCCCTTCCCTCTCTCTCCCCGTCCTGCAGGGAAGGGAAGAGGGCGGAGCTTTTAAGTTCTGTGAGGGTGGGACCTAGCTTCCGGCGGCGGATGTCATTAGCCGCGCGAGAGCGCGCGCAAGGCCCGCGCGCAAGCCAGGTGACTGCCGGAAATCGGGCGGCCGCGGCTTGAGGCGGGGCAAGAGCCGCCAGGCCAGGCCAGGGCGGCGCGCTCTCCTCGCTCGCTCGCTCTCCCTCCCCTCCCCCCCCTCCCTCCCTCCCTCGGGGGCGCGCGTGCGTGCGTGCCTTCGCGTGGACGCGTGCGCCTGAGCGACTGAGGGAGAGAGAGAGAGAGAGAGAGAGAGAGGGCGAGCGCGAGAGAGGCTGAGGAGGGAAGCGAGGCGGGCGGGCGGACGGACGGACGGGCGGGCGGGCGGAGGAGGAAGGCAGACCGGGCTGGGCCTGACGGCGGCAGAAGGAGGAGGACTCGGAGGAGGACTCGGGCGGAGAAGATGGCGGACGGGGACAGCGGAAGCGAGCGAGGCGGCAGCGGCGGCGGCGGAGTAGGCGGCGGAGTAGGAGGAGGAGGTGGAGGCGGCGGCGGCGGCTTCCAGGGCCACCGTGGAGGCGGCGGCGGCGGCGGCGGGCCCGGCCCCGGCCCGGAGCAGGAGACGCAGGAGCTGGCCTCGAAGCGCCTGGACATCCAGAACAAGCGCTTCTACCTGGACGTCAAGCAGAACGCCAAGGGCCGCTTCCTGAAGATCGCCGAGGTGGGCGCGGGGGGCTCCAAGAGCCGCCTCACCCTCTCCATGGCCGTGGCCGCCGAGTTCCGGGACTACCTGGGCGACTTCATCGAGCACTACGCGCAGCTGGGGCCCAGCAGCCCCGAGCAGCTGGCTCAGGCCTCCCCGGGCGGCGAGGACGGCGGCGGCGGGGGTCGGCGGCCCCGGCGGGCCCTCAAGAGCGAGTTCTTGGTGCGCGAGAACCGCAAATACTACCTGGACCTCAAGGAGAACCAGCGGGGCCGCTTCCTCCGCATCCGCCAGACCATCAACCGCGGGCCGGGCGGAGGAGGCGGAGGAGGAGGCGGCGGCGGGGCCGGCTTCCCCGGCGGGCCTCCGGGCCTCCAGAGCGGCCAGACCATCGCTCTGCCGGCCCAGGGCCTCATCGAGTTCCGCGACGCGCTGGCCAAGCTGATCGACGACTACGGCGCCGACGAGGACGAGCTGGGCGGCGGCGGGGGGCCCGGCGGAGGCCCCGGAGGCGGCGGGGGAGGCCTGTACGGGGAGCTTCCCGAAGGCACCTCCATCACGGTGGACTCCAAGCGCTTCTTCTTCGACGTGGGCTGCAACAAGTACGGCGTCTTCCTGCGCGTCAGCGAGGTGAAGCCTTCCTACCGCAACGCCATCACCGTGCCCTACAAAGCCTGGGCCAAGTTCGGCGGCGCCTTCTGCCGCTACGCCGACGAGATGCGCGACATCCAGGAGCGGCAGCGGGACAAGCTCTACGACCGGCGCGCGGGGCCGGCCGGGCCGGGCAGCGGCAGCGGCGCAGGGGACGACTCCGACGGGGATGATGTGGACGACGACTGAGCCTCTCCTTGCTTCCCTTCCCTCCTCCTTCCTCTTCCTCCTCCTCCTCTCTAAACGATAACAAACCCCCCAATTTCCCTCCCCAGCAGCCGCCGAGTGGGGGGGGTGGTGGTTTCCCATGGACCGGGGAGAAGGGGTGGATGGAAATGGGGCGCAACCCGATCCTACTGTTTCCTTCTCCCCGAGGAGAGAGAGAGAGAGAGGGAAAAGCCCTGCCTGCCCGGCCTCCACCCACCCACCGCTTTCTGGAGCAGCCCCTCTCCCGAATTGGCCTCCTTTCCCCCCCTTGCCGTGGCTCCCCCTCCCTCCAGGATGCAGCATCTGTCCCTGAGTTGGCCCAGCTTTAAGCTCTGCCCCCTCCCAACCCAGAGAGAGAGAGAGAGAGAGAGAGGAATCCCCACGACCTCAGTTAACCTCCCTCCTGGTCTGCAGAATGGAGAAACGGAGGGTCCTTCCTTTACACCCCTGAAAACTGGGATCCTCTCCACCAAGGGATCTGCTCTAGCTTCCCAAGGCTTCTCATCTGCCCCAACAGCTGAAATGTGTGGCGTCTTCTTCTTTCTTCCCCCACTCTCCCCCCCACCCATCCCTCTCCCTTCCTTCCTTCCCTTCCTTCTTTCCATTTCTTTCTTTCTTAATTTATTGGAGGGGGTTGAAATGGGGAGAGAATTTCATCTGATCTCCTTCTCCCTTTCTCCTCGGGTGCCCTCCCCTCTCCTGCATTTTGAGATCTCGTGTTCCTCCTCCTCCTCCTCCTCCTCCTCCTCCTCCTCCTCCTCCTCCTCTTCCTCCTCCGCTCTCGAAACCAGCATTCTGGAGACTGCATGGCCACCGAGCACAGTTTGGAAAAAGGAAGAAGATGAAGCTGGCACAGCTATCCAAATCCAGCAGCCTAACCGGGCAAGTTGTTTTTTTAAAACAAAACAAAAAAAAAACCAAGGATGGTGATCGTAGCCCAATGTGAAGGGGAAAGTTGAAATGGGCCTGGGGGGGTGGGGGGAGAGGCAGGAAAGATGGGAGAAGCAACCCTGAGAATGATGGGTTGGAGAGAGGATGGAGCCTATATCTGGACCAACGTCCACTGTTCTTCTCCTCCTCCTACATTTTTACCCGTAAAGCTACAGGTGCCTGAACTGGAATTGATACGAAATTATTCTAAAGTTGGCAGGTTCTAAAGATCATAATGAGTTTTTCCCCCCACCCACCCATCCTCGGGTGGGTTTGGGGATATGCAAACAGGCAGGTTCAAAAGAGAAGAAAAAAAAAAAGGCATAAAGCACAAGGAATGCAGAGCGGACTAGTTGCTGGTCACTAAAGTTCTTCCCCTTCTCTCTAAATAAGGTGAAAGAGCAAAATGGCTTTAGGCTTTAGTAGGAAGTAAAAATTGGAGCTGCCTTTCTCTGGGCTTTAGAAGAAAAAGAAAAAGATGATCTAAGGTGGAATCTGTTCTGCAACTCGCTGGGTTTGAAACACACACACACAAAAAGCATTAAAATCGTAATCTGGTAAAAGAAAAAAAGAACGTGAGGCTTCAAGTCTAAAACAAACAAAAAAAGAATAAATGAGAGGGACACTGAGAGCTGCTTTCGCCATGCAAATAAGTGGACATGCTCTTTGAAAATAGACACCAAGAACCTCAGGTCCAGAAGTCCAGCATCTGTTGTTGTTTTCACAAGATTTTTTTTAACAACCAGAAGAGAACACAATCCATTTCCTCAGTACCTCACGTTATGTTAACACCAATGGATTGTTCAGAGCACCGTCTGCCCTATGGGAGGTTCTTCATCATCATCACACACACACACACACAAAAGGAGCAGAATCAAGCCAAGTTCTGTGACTATGAACACGAGCAGCATTTTACCACCTTCAAATTTTACTATAGACTGGCTACTGCCTATTTGTCCAGTTGTCTTTCCCAAGCAGAGTTGCGTCTCCCCACCCAAAGAATTGCTCATCTATATTTTAAATGGATTCTTACCTAAAATGATATTTTTTTAAACAAATGAAGTCAGTCCTATTCCCTCTAAAAAGTGTTTTTAGCTGCAACATTATATACTAGCAACTTTGAATTGAATGGAAATTGCATACTGTTCATTACAAAGTTTCGGGTATCGTTTGTGTGACATCTTAAAAGAGTGCATGCCTGTCGTTTATTTGAGCTGCCTTTTTAATTTATTGCATACCCTTATTTACCTTATTTTGGTATTGCTCTTCTCTATACTGTCTTTGTTTTGTATTTATTAGAAAGCAAAGAGGCATATAAAAGTCATTTTCCTCACTCAGTTGTTGCTGTGGTAGGGAAATTGGCTGGAATTTTTCTAAAAAAATAATAATTGGGTTTTGCTACAGTTATAAAGCTCAGCAAATGTCAGATTAGTTCATCAGAAACATGATTGTTTATTTTAAAAGCTGTTTCTTTATTCCATGTGTTCATGGTAGATCTTATATCCTTGGGGGGGAAAAAATACCCTTTCCATTTTTCTCCGTTGCAAAGAACTTGTTTCCTGAATTGTAATGGGAGCAATAGTATTTCTTGATGTTTTAATTACATCCATATACTTGTACTGTATTTTGTACTCTCTGAGGCAGCTGTTTTCAATAATGTCCTGCTGTATTTACCTATGTATTTTTTTTTTGTTTTGTTCTATTGTATTCAGTTCTTTGCTGCGGAGAACAATATTCACCCCCCAAAAAAATTGTCAGCGTACAAGGATCGCAGCCTGGCTAGGACTGCAGAGAACTCTGCTTTTAACTAATGAGACTTTAAAAGGCAGCAATGAAAATGGAGGCCGCAGATGCTTAATATCTATTTGCTGTAACTCTTCATTCAATTTAAAACAGTGTATAATACTTGTATAGACCAACGTTTTTGTTGCGTTAGTGGTAATCCGTTTCCCACCCCTCTTGTTTTGTTTTGTTTTGTTGCTCAGCTGCCATGAGCCAGTTCTTGCAAAGATGCAGTTACCTCTTCTTTTCAAGGAGAACCTTTGGGGGACATGGTGGGAGGAGGGGGTTGGGCTGAATTGTTGTAGTAACTAGCCTTACCTTTCTACTACATGGTAGTGGCAGGATTTTGACTGGTCCCTGGCCAGTGGCTATGGAAGCTATAATTAGCTGCCCAAAAAGTATGTGGAAGCAGACAGAAGCATATCAGTTGTTTCCGCAAGGAGCATTGCCATTTATGGTGTTGCCTTTGGCAACCAGGAAGAGGCTCCTGTGGTCACTGCAGACCGGCTAAACTGATACTGAGTCTATACCAAGTGATCCATGACCCTTCAAGGTGTGGAGTTAGGGTGACAGTGCAAGATGTCAGTAGGGATACTAAGGTGTTGGGCCTGCTTGTGCTCATGTATAACTTACAGGCGTTTTAACTATCCCACAGATAACTGAGGCTGTCGTGCTATGTTAGGTTAGTGCCCAAGATTCTTTTCTAGGGAGAAAATCAATTCTGGTGCCACAAGCCTTGCTTAGGTGCAGCGTATTTCAGCGGGGAAGCCATTCCTTCTGCTTGTTGGAGAACAGGAAAAGAGTTGCCTGAAATCTATATATCTATATCTGTATGTATATATATATATCTTACCTTTCCCCTTGTAGAGCTTAAAATGTCTGGGCTTAAACCCCCAGTGGAGGCTGCCGATACTTCTCAGATGAATTTGGAAGCATGACTTGTTCGTGCTGGAGAGGGCGCCTCCATTGCTTACAGCTAAGCATTAATGAAATCTCTGCCTTCCCAGCCGCAACAGACCATTATCTGAACGTATGCATCCCTGCTCTCTACGTCTGGTAGTTCGCCTCAGCGACCGGTCTCTTGCAGATTGCAGTCGGGCAGCTTGGCGTCCCGTTATGGATAAGCTTTACGGATCACGCGAGGCCGTGTTAGACCACGTTAGCGGGGAAAGAAAAAAAAACCCATTACCCTGGAGATTGAGTCCCAACGCGCGTGAACTTTTAGTATTCCTGTTATACTCCTGTGCTTCAATGTCCATTTGAGTAATGAAAAAGCTTCTCTTATTCTCGGTGCTGCTGCAGTTTTAACTCATATCCTTGGTCTCTTTTCTGCAGCGATGTTTGTGGACTGTGTGATGGTGCATTTGACAAGCTTGCCACATCCTGCACAACCTCACGATGGAAAAACGAGCTTATTGATCCCAAGCGAAGTTTGGGAAACGTGAGGTGTGTTGACATGAGGCGACTTGTGGGACTGCACTGTCATCTTTACGTGTAGATTGTGTAGAGGGGGTGGTGGAAATGGGTAACCTCTGTATCTGGCATTTCTTAGGCGTTGCCCTTAGAATGGTGCATCTGCTGTACAAACAAAATGTAAATCTTGTATAGCACCAAAAAAAAATTGTAAATACGCGAGACATACAGGTATAAACGCCCGTAGCTTTAGCTCACATCTAGTTATGGGCCACGTCCTATTTCCATAGCTATCTGCTTCAGAGTGATTGCAGGCCCTAACGGAGGAGGCTGAGTCTTCTGTTTTTTTTTTTCCTTCTGTTTTTTTCCTCAAAGAGAAAAGCAATTCCCGTTATTTATCCTGGAATCCTCTTTGCACAAAATCACAGATTTATTTTTTTTAGTAAAGATTTTAGCTTCTGCTTTAGTGTCTCTAAAACTACGACGTTTAATGATCCTGTCCTTGCTTGTACTTTTCAGGATAATGGGCGCAAGAGGCAGGTTTCAATAAACCCCTCATATTGAGTGGTCCCTTTGTTTGACGGCACACTTCAGGTATTGGAATAGCTGAAGATGGTTTTTGATTTACTCCCGTCATTTAAAAAAAAATAAAAGTGTAATATATTTGACTATACAAGACAACTGAAAAGTGACTTAACTCAGGCTACTTTTCTTGTGTAAGGGTGGCAGTTTTGTGATTTTGGTAGAAAATTGTTCATTGCATAAACGTGCTTGGACATCTCAAAGTTTTAATAGAAAGATGATGGTACTTGATCTGATGCACAATTTAATCTCTCAGCAGATATTCGCTTTTTTGTTTCTTTTTAAAACACAAAAACAAAATGTGGCCTTGATTCTTTAATAGGAGGAAAGAGAAACTTGCTTTCCATATATGTAAGTGGCACTTTTTTTGGCTTCAAATTCTGCAAGTTCTTTGTAGACATGATATTGATATGCTTCTTCCTTTTATAAGCAAGTGAAATGGTCAATGTATTGAAATATGTTTGCTATGAATTTAGTTTTATAAAGGAACAGGAATGCCCGAGGCTAAATATCTAAAACCTAAAGGACCAATATGCTCTCTTTAAATAGCAGTAATCACAATTATTTCTGAAGAAAGGCAGTGTGGATCATTTTAGTTTCACCAAGCACAATCCTGCTGGCATAGCAGCTACAATACAGACTCAGTGGGTTTATGTCAGATGCCTTGTAATTTTTGTAGCCTATCTGGAGATGATTTGATAGGAATGCTTCCAGATATCTAGTGCCCTTCTCGAAATTAAAAAAAAAAAATTGTAGAAGGCAGAGCAATCAGGTTTGCTGTGCAGTGATAACTCTGCGCATGGATGTTCCCAAGTCAGTACAAATGCCAAGCAGTGACAGGTATATTTCTGGATTCTTTGTTCACTCCAATGAACAACCCATGGTGTAAAAGCATAATTTTCACGGTCGCTTGTTCCCTTGGCCTGAAATATAATCTCTGGTAGTCTGATTCCAGGTGTGTGAGAGGTTTTCCGAAGTCTTGTCCTCTTTGTCGGTATTGGTGCTTTTGTGATAGTTTAGTGTCAGCAAAATTGCAATAGTTAGATGTTGTGCTTGAGCATTCACTGAATCGTTTTGATTGAGGAAATTTTCTTCTTCTTCAATTTGCATAGATTTAATAGATTATGACTACAAGGCGACAGAAAAGTCTGGTTGGAGTGAAATAATTCGCATTTCCCCCCCTTTTGCAGATTCTAAGAAACCTCAGCTTTTGCACTTTGTAGCTTTTATAGCCATTAGTGATTAAACACACACACACACACACACACACACACACACACCAAGATTATGCTTTGTTTTGTTTTGGAGATAATGAGACATTCAGGAGAGGGACGTAGCAAAATCCAATAGCTGTCTCCTGCAGGATTAAAAGAAATTTTAATATCTGAAGCAAACATGCAAACATTGGGATGTAACCATGGATGGATTACTACCTCTTGTACCTGTGAAATCATGGTTCTCTGCAATGGTGCTAGACTTAATTTCACCTTAAATATACTTAGATTGCTCCTCTGTTGTAATGTACAGTACAGTTATTGTTCTCGTTGTGAAATTCCCTATTCTGGTCTAGACATTAAAACAACTATCATGTATGGTTGTGAAAAAGAGAACAGTAACCGAATGGAGATGCTTTTGATTAGCTTGAGCTGAACTGGGTTTTTCAGAGAGCAACCTGTCCTCCCTATTTTCCTGACAAGCCACTTCTCAAAGGAGCAGGTTTTCAAAATAAAGTTTGTAGCACAGTTCTAGTTTGTCAAGAGAAAGAGCCTAAAATTATGCTCAGCATCTACAATTCCCCTGAAACCAGTGAAAGATTTCTAGCCTCTGATTTTCAGCATAAATTCTGTGATTGTGGAATTTAAACTCAGCTCTGTTTATTCATTGGTGTCTAATTTGACACTAATGTGTAGACACTCCATAGGAGTAGAATTCTGGCCAATGGGGTTGCTCCCAATGGCTTATCTTTCACACACAAAAATCATTGGAGGTTTTCTATTGAGAAGCATTAGTCTGCCAACATGTTTACTTAAATAAGGAATATTGACGAATTTACACAGGAGTGAAAGTATTCTTTTGCTACTCTCTTTTGCTGCAACCAAATTTAAAATTTGACCAGGAGATACAGTGCCCACAGTTCCAATATCTACTAACAAATGCCAACAAAATTTTATCTCTGAATTTTGGCGTAAGGAAGGTTTAGTGTGCTTTGTCAAAGCCATTTGTAATATGCTGCTATGTAGCCTTAATATTGTAATGTATTGTGTGTGTATATATATGTACATATACACTTAAATACAAAGTAAGTAACCTACAGCGAAGAAGCAGAAGGTTGTGGTTTGTTGAAGCTGGCTCCTGCTTTGTGTAGCCAAGATAGATTGTTTTTAAAACTTGCAGAAAGAAAATAATTTAAAACAGCAGTCACCGCTCATCGTTTTAACTTAGGCAAATGTCCAAGCCCAAAAATTTAATTTCTTGCCCTGGTTTTTTGTTGTTGTTTTGTGCTGAAAGGCCTTCTGCTGAGAAAATTCCCACATTTGAATTTAAGTGGGATTTACAAGCAGAACACAGTTTAAGGTTTTTCATGTTTTTTCCCCCCCTCTCATGAAAATTATCGCCCATGATGTTTCAGTTGAGGATGCTATGGTAGGTGTGTTCCTGAGTGAGCTGGCTTGTGCAGAATCCTTGAATAGTTGAACCTGGCCACTTTTTGTAGGAGAAGGGGTGGCAGAACTTCGGAAGACACCCACCTATTAATTAACTTTCCCCCGCTTTGGCACGTTGGCCTTGAGTATATATCGAATAGCCCCTCTTCTTCTGGTACCTGGGTAGTGTGTTGTTGCTGAAAGTAGAGGCTCATTGCGGCTAGTTTCTGGAAAGGTTAGCCAGAAGGATGATCTTTTAACACTTCTGCAAAAAAAAGTCCCCCGTTCCCCCACCACCACCTGATTATCTATAGATCCAGGGCTCCTCGGAGTTTTAACAAGGGTGCTAGACAAAGCTAAGAGCTCATCACCACTCCGTGACAAGGCTTTTTTGCAGTGCCACTGATGCCCAAGCTAGGAGAAACCTACTTGGAATATAGGTTCTCCAAGGTTGGGACATGAACAAAACTCCAATGAGCTTTGAGCAGCGGCTGTTCTTGTGGTAAGGAATTTATTCTTGCTAATGTTACTGTTGCCAGGCCTTGAAGTGGCTGGCAGTCTTCCACGTTCTCCCAAAACCACTGGAACAAACGCTTTCGTTCCGATTTTGGAAACCCTGCGCTTTTTTTTTGCAACTAAGTTGAACAAACATTTGCACAATGGGAGGATTTGCACAAACATGTTCTGCATTGGAACGATGCAAAGTTTCCCCCCCCCCCCGTCCCCCGAGGAAGAGGCTAATAATCAACTCGTCCGAAGTTCGGTCGTCCCCCCCCGTAGTAGTTAAATCAGTTGCTAAGAGTTCTGCCAGTGGGTTTCTCAAAAGCTAAAAGGTCAGGATGATGAAGAAAAATAAAATAAAACAAATGGCCAAGTTATAGGGAACCAGTACAGACCAGGCAGTGGAAATTTGCTGGGCTGAATGTATAATGTCAGAAAGTAAGCAAATAATTTGAGTTTGATGTGGCATTCACCCAAACTTGTGCAAGTGATAATTGATCATATAACAGATGTACTCAGCCAACCCATTTGTAAATATACACATGTTTGTACATTGTATACATAGAAACAGATGTCCGTGTACATGTGTATGTATTTATAAAATTGTTTCTCTGCTAGATGCAAAAGTAGCTCTAATTTTATATTATTATAATATATATATATATATATACATATACACAAAAAGGCTCCCCTCTATAAATATATAAATGCTAGAAATTTGTAGTAACATAGGACTGATTTTCAGGAATATCTGCTGAGAGACCAAAAAGTTCACTTTTAAGTACCTTAATTAAAAAAAAAAAAGTTTATTCCTCTTGTTTATTTTTTTATTAAAATTAAAATGCACTTTAACTGGCAACCTACATACGCAGATCTAGCTGCACGGTGCAGCTTCAGACTTAGAAATGTGGTAAAAAGTGCAGCACCCATTGAAAAGACCGAGGACGATTCCTTTCTCACCTGCCAAGCAGAGCGCTGGAAATGAGTTCAAATCCTCCCGCAGGATCAAGAGCTGCCTGTTGTCTTGCTGCCCATTGGCTGAAGCTTAGGTTCTGATTTCCCGGGGAGGGGTGGGGTGGGGCGCGGGGTGGGGTGGGGCACGGGGGGGGAGGGGGGGCTAGCAGGACTGCTTTTTAAAGAGGCTGTTGTCAAAATAGGCAGGTCCTGGATTTACCACTAGCTAACGAGCAAAAGAAGAAGAAGAAAAAAGAAAGAAGAAGAAGAATGTCCACGTGACCTGAATAATTCCTCATGCTAGTTTGAGCACTCCTTAAAATAGCAGGTTTTTGCAAATGGAGTTTTACAGTCTATATTTAAAAATTGTATGTTTGTAACAAATAAAAAGTATGCGGAAAAGTGAATGAACCATCCTTCATTGTCTGCCTGCCTGGTTTTTGTTTTGTAATGTGGTGGGGTTAAGATATATATATATATATTTTTCAGGCTGGAGAGATTGCGCGCTTTATAACGGGGGTCTCCAACTTTGGCAACTTTAAGCCTGGGTCCACCAAGCTTAAAGTTTGCCAAGGTTGGAGACCCCTGCTTTATAACATGCAAGGGAATTTCTCTGTGTGTGTGTGTGAGAGAGAGAGAGAGAGGAGGGGTGGGCTCTGTTGGGACTTTTGCAAATGGAATTATTGCAAGGTGAAACACGACAGGTTTTTGGGGGGAGGGAGGGAATAGCCCATGTAGATGAGAAAATCAAAAAAGGTGGTGCAAGGTGACGAAAAGAAGGAGCATGTGGCGTTACTAGCCAGTCGCTCCTGAATTACAACTTTTATGGGTGTGAAGGGTGAGTTCTATTAAAATTTCATTTGGGGAACAGAGCCGCTTGTGCTTCTGGGTGGCCGTGCTGCCATTTTCTTGTAAATAGTTCTGGATTTATTCCATGCTGATTTTTTTTAAGAGTTGCCACCCCAGCAGGCCAGCTACACTGTTCTTACTCATTTTTGACCAGTGAGTAATAGTTGCACAACACAGGCTTTGCCTGTGCTAAGCGATGATTTGTTGGCTCCAGCCAAATTCTAGTTGCACAAAATGGTTCGCCATAAGCCAGACCTATGAGCCTTAGTGATTGGGCGTATACTATGTCCTAAGCCCAAATCCAATCTCATTAGGGCCTTAAAGACAATAGAGTCATGTACCTCAGCCTTGGCAGTTTGAAGATGTGTGGACTTCAGCTCCCAGAATTCCGTGCTGGCTGGGGAATTCTGGGAGTTGGAAGTCCACACATCTTCAAGCTGCCACGGTTGAGAAACACTGCAATAGAACGTCTGGACTCCAGTTTTAGGAATAAGTACTAATTGTAGCATAGAAGGAAACTCAGGCTGAGAAAGAAGCTGGTTTGTGGTCCATGCAAATTTTTTTAGGAATAATTGGCCTGCCGGAGCACATCACGTCTTGCTTTAAATCTCATCCTCCAGATTTAACTCTGTTCCTGTTCAATATAGAGATACGGTTTGCCACTGTCCTCTTCCAAATAGTTTATTGTGGCTTCGAGGTTTTTGGACTTCAAAGCACCAAAGCCAAGCTAGGGTTGGTTTTATCCATGGAGCTGCACATGCTGGTACCAGGAGAGCAAGCTCCCAGATCGCTGTTTGTAGTCATTTCCATTCCAAATTTTGCAACTGCCAATATTGCAGGCCAGAGTAATTGGTTAGGGTTTGGTTTGGATTTTTTGTACAAAAAACATCCAACTGTTCGTATCATAGGAGGTCTGTTGGATATGTTCACTGCCTTGAGTTATTTGTATAAATAATAAAGGCAAGATGCAAGTAAATATTAAAATAAAAAAATGGAGCAGGTAGAACATTCCAAATTTACAGAATTGAACTTGGCGATTTGAAGAATGATTAAACCCATGGAATTATCCGTAATTTGAAAACGTGCTGAATAAAAGAAAAAATGCCCAAGAAATAGGTACAATGCAAGGGTGCAAAAATAAATATACTGTGCAATATTGGACACAGAATTCACCTGGTGATTGTGATTGTTTTAAAAAGCAAAGACACGTTTTTAGTCTACATGATGGCAAATATTTATTTATGAAATAACCAATCTTTTATTCAAAGTTAGCAGAGCCTACTGAGTATTCCTTTTGTCTGAGCCTCAAAATAGAGTGAGCTTAACAGGGAGTGCCTTGAAATCGGATGCTTGTTCTTTAAGGTAGGTTAAAAGTTAAAAAAAAAAAAATTCTAGTTACAGAAGGCAGGCCTGTTTTCAGAAGTCACGGGGCCCTACTTTACAATTTTTGCAAATGGGAGAAGAAATCTGAGCGACTTTCACCCAGCCTCCCTCCCTCTCTCTCTCTCTCTCTCTCTCTCAACCCAACCTGTTTTTACGGAGGTACAACTAAGAGGCACTCCTGTGTAAGCTGCGTTGAGCTCATGGAAGAAATGTGTGACATAAATCTTAACTATATAAAAGTAAGAGATAACATTGCAGGACAAAGGGCATAGAATGCTATGTGCAAAAAATGCTGAAAACTGCACTCTTAAATCTGCATATCATGGGATTCTCCCTATAGATACTTTGGCCTTACCATGGGATAATTCAACCCCGTTTTCGTTCCTCTGGGCAGCACTGCACCAATCCTTGTCGAACAAACGTTGTATGTGGAATATTGGGGCCAAAGATACACTCTGCAAAAGGTTTCCGTGTACTACCGTTGCAGCTTATTCAGCTCAGGTTACAGCACTTGATACCTGTTGATTTACCTGCTAGATACCTAGCTGGCAGACTGCTGGTTAAGTGTAAAGGCAAAACTTCTACGAGTAGGGGAATTTGGGGTACATACTACAAGGGAAACGAAATGGATTGAATCCTTTGTCAGTCCAAAAGAGGCTACAAAGCACTAGTAAAGCCCAAGTAGCACATTGAGGCTCTCTAATGATAAAGAGTGCAGCTTCCATTGATTTAAGACAGTTTTTTTTTAATCTCGGGGGGGGGGGATTTTTTATTTATTTTTTGCTGCTGCTTTGCGTTCCACCTTCTAAGTATTCCGCTCTCTGATGCCGTTCTCAACCCAAAGAGACCACACTACAAACCAGAGTAAGCAATTTTATTTCGAAAGGAAATGGGGAAATTTACAGGAACTGATGGAATTTTTTTTAAAAAAAAACTTTTCTTGGCTATAATTTTTGCATTTTCTCCTTTCTGCATCAGGCTCTGACCATATATATTCCACTCGATTCTCCATTTGGGACCAAAACATCCTTGTTCCTAGGGAAATGTCCGAAGTTATTTTAAAAAAGGCGAATTACATTAAGCACGGAATGAAAAACAAAGCTATCGGGAGAACACAACTTGGAGCACTGTGTTCAATTCTGGCCATCACCACACCTTGAAAAGGATATTTTAGAACTAGAAAAAGTCCCAGTCCTTCTGAAACCTGCATGTTAAATCTGACCGAAGGAAGAAGCTGAGAAATCAATGGTGGCAAGGAAAATCATAAAATGGGGGCAAAATAACCTATTTAACAACTGTCCTGTTTAGCGATAGAAATTTAGGGCTCGATTTGTGATCATAAATCAAGAATGACCTGTATTTAACTCACAGGGTCGCTGTGGGGAAAATAGGAGGGAGGATTATTAGATATGTTCCCTGCCTTGAGTTATTTGTAAACACAATTAAGGCGGGATATAAATAAATAACAGCGAGTTATTTAAAGTTGCTGCTGCTTTTTTTCCTTGTATTTGCTCTCAGATATTCTCTTCATTATAAACCTGAAAATATAGAAATGAAGGCTTAGCAGGTTAATTACCTATAAAACCATTCCTAAGCTACATATAAAGTCTGCTACGTATTTTTAAAACGACAGGACCTAAAGAGCCATATGAAATTCCAGAAGCCAAAAATTTCTGGGGAAATTTTTTTGGGGGGGGGGCGGTGTTGGGAGGCCCTAAACTGTATAAATAGCTTCTTTAGCCTATACCTAAATCAGACAATTCACTGGCCTAAAAATCCCTTTCAAAATAATAAACACTAGTAGGAGAAAATGGACAATGATGTACCATTATATTCATTTTTAGTAATAATTCTAATTTGTTCCATCAAGAATCCTGTGTGAAACCGGCAAAGGGGCAGAGCACAACTTATTGTAAGAAATCAGTTTGCCGGTGAAATTTCCCCTCCCAGCGTTCACTGCTGTGTGAACCCAGGCAATTAGCCTACGGTTAAATTAAACATGGATCGCGCAAACCCAAGTCTGCATTAGATAGACAGACAGACAGACAGGAAATCGTGGCTTGGAGTTGCTAGGAGTTGCTTGTGCGGGGGGTTGGACTAGATGACCTACAAGGTCCCTTCCAACTCTGATTAACTGTTATCTGTGAACAAGCTATGATTTAGTAAAAAAACAAGAAAATAAAATAAAATGCGAACGAGCTTCCTGCGGCTGTTTGCAGGCATCATCCCCAAACGGTATTTAACAAACCACAATAGCAGGCGATCCACAGAACATAAAGCAAGTGCCCATTATGGTTTCCGCATCCCGGCCTGCAAGACACCAAAAACAAAAAAAAACAGTTTTTAAGATGCAGGATGGGGCCAGGGCTCTGGTTTCGAGCCATGGTGGCTTGTTCAATTACAGTTGCTGGTTTTACAGAGGGATGAAAACAAACGCAACCCTGCGGCACCCCAAAAAACCGGGGGAGGGGGCTCTGCCTGGAAGCCAAACCAGCTCCAGAGGGTCAGCCCCTCCTCGGGCCCCATCCAGCAAGACGGAAAAGGGGAGGGGGGCCTACTAAAACACGGAGGAGGAGGGGGCTGAAAAGCCATAGCTGGCTGGATTCCCAGGATACATTCGCCCAATGGGGTGGGGTGGGCGCTTCATCGCGGAGCGATGGGCAGGTGGGGAGCCTGTGTTTTTTTGGGGGATGGAGGAAGAAGGGGGCTGCAAGCCCGGCAGGCTGGAATTATGGGATGGGGGGGCAACGGAGGAAGAGGGGGAGCTGCAAGCCCGACAGGCTGGGAATTATGGGTTGGGGGCAATGGAGGACATGGGAGGGGGGCAATGGAGGAAGGGGGCTGCAAGCCTGGCAGGCTGGAAATATGGGCGGGGGGGTTATGTGAGGACAAGGGAGTGGGGGCAATGGAGGAAGAAGGGGGCTGCAATCCTGGCAGGCTGTGAATTATGGGGTGGGGGGCAATGGAGGACATGGGAGGGGGGCAATGGAGGAAGGGGGGCTGCAATCCTGGCAGGCTGTAAATTATGGGGTGGGGGCAATGGAGGACATGGGAGGGGGCAATGGAGGAAGGGGGGCTGCAATCCTGGCAGGCTGTAAATTATGGGGTGGGGGCAATGGAGGACATGGGAGGGGGCAATGGAGGAAGGGGGCTGCAAGCTTGGCAGGCTGGATATATGGAGGGGGTTATGTGAGGACACGGGAGTGAGGGGCAATGGAGGAAGAAGGGGGCTGCAAGCCCGGCAGGCTGGAATATGGGTGGGGCAATGGAGGACATGGGGGCAATGGAGGACATGGGAGGGGGCAATGGAGGACATGGGAGGGGGGCAATGGAGGAAGGGGGCTGCAAGCCTGGCAGGCTGGAAATATGAGCGGGGGGTTATGTGAGGACAAGGGAGTGGGGGCAATGGAGGAAGAAGGGGGGCTGCAAACCCGGCAGGCTGGAATTATGGGGTGGGGGCAATGGAGGACATGGGAGGGGGGCAATGGAGGAAGGGGGCTGCAATCCTGGCAGGCTGTGAATTATGGGGTGGGGGGCAATGGAGGACATGGGAGGGGGCAATGGAGGAAGGGGGGGCTGCAAGCTTGGCAGGCTGGAAATATGGACGGGGGAGGTTATGTGAGGACACGGGAGTGAGGGGCAATGGAGGGAGAAGGGGGCTGCAAGCCCGGCAGGCTGGAATTATGGGGTGGGGCCGGCAGGGGCGACGGTTCCCGGGAGGACGGGGACGGAGGGGAGAGGCGGCGGGGCTGCGCCTTCCCCCTTCCCAGCCGCCCTCGGGGCCGCGCATCGGCCGCGGCGCGGGAGCCTCTTCTACGCACTGCGGCCGGCGCTTCCCTCCCTGCCCAGCCCGCCCAGGACCCGCGCAAGCAGGGCGGCGCTGCTCGGGCCGCGGGAACGCGGTGGGCTGGCCCCCCTCCCGCCTTACCTCGGATGAACCCTCGGCGGGTGCTCGTGCTCGGCCCCGGAGCGGTCTGCCGGGCATGCGCGCTGTGTGTGTGTGTGTGTGTGTGTGTGTGTGTGTGTGTGTGTGTGTGTTTCTGTGTGTGCAGCGCTGGGCAAGGCGCGCGGCCGCCCCCGCCTCCCCGTTCCCACGACCCGTTTGCTCCTTCTCGGTTTCCCGCGTCCAATGCGGCGTGTCGGGCTTTGGCGGGTTTTGCCAGCGAGGAAAAACTGAGCCAAACCCGGTTAAGGCTAAGGTGGAGAGGGTTAAATCGTGGCTTAGAGGCCGGGCTGGCCCGGGCTAAATCCTGCGCTGACCCGGGAGAAGAGGAGGCGGCCTTGGGTCCGAGCTACGGGCGGCGCCAACCTGGGCTGGTTTCCCCCCCACACCCGCATCGGGGCTAGCCTGATGTGGCCGCCTTCCCACGACGCGTTGGCCCGATTCGCAGAGTTCAAGACCCGCATCCCCGCAGCAAAGGGGCTCCCCGCATGTCTGGTTAGAGGCGGGGGAGCGACGTCCACGGGCTGCTTAAGGAGGGGAGCGGGGGCAAAGTGGCCGGGAGCTTCGGGGCCTTCCAAGGATCAGGGCTGGGGGACGAGGAGGGGAGGGCGAAAGAAAGAGCTTGGAATTATGGGGTGGGGGGGCTCCTCCATTCCTCCCTCCATTCCTTCTCTCCCTCTTCCTCCCTCTTTCTCTCCCTTCCTCCTCTCTCCCTCCCTTTCTCCCTCCCCCTTTTCTCCCTTCCTCCTCTCTCTCCCTCCCACTCCTCTCTCTATCACTCCTTCTCCCTCTCCCTCCCTCCCTCCTCTCTTTCTCTCCCTCCCTCCTCTCTCCCTCCCAGACCTTCTCTCTACCACTCCTTCTTTCTCCCTCTCTCCCTACCACTCCTTCTCTGCCTCCCTTTCTCCCTCTCTCCCTACCACTCCTCTCTATCACTCCTTCTCCCTCTTCCTCCCTCCTCTTTCTCTCCCTTCCTCTTTCTCTCCCTCCCTCTTTCTCTCCCTCTCTCCCTCCCTCTCTCCCTACCACTCCTCCCTCTATACTCCTCCCTCCCTCTCCCTCCCTCCCCTCTTTCTCTCCCTCCTCTTTCTCTCCCTCCCTCTTTCTCTCCCTCCTCTCCCTCCTCCTCTCCCTAGCACACCTTCTCTCTATCGCTCCTTCTCCCTCTCCCTCCCTCCTCTCTTTCTCTCCCTCCCTTTCTCCCTCCCCCTTTTCTCCCTTCCTCCTCTCTCTCTCTCTATCACTCCTCCCTCTCTCCCTTCCTCCCCCTCCCCCGTTGCCAGCCGGCAGTTGCGGACGTGCAGGATCGCGGCGCGGTGACAAAAGAGCGGGCCGGTCCCTGCTGCCGCCGCCGCCGAGGAGCCGAGCGCACGATGCAGCCGCAGCAGCCGCCGCCCGGGACACTCGGCGCGCACGTAAGACCCGGGCTGCGAGCTGCCGGCCCGCAAAGCCGGGAGGGGCCGCTGTCCTCCTCGCCGCCGCCCCCCCGACGGCCCTGCCTTGCAAAAGAGGGGTAGAGGGGCTGCAGCGGCGACGCCCCCCACCCCCCTCCAAGCCGCCGGTCTCCTTCGGGACTCCCCTTCTGGCAAAGGTGGAGGGAAAACAAGGGAGCGCCTTGGCTTGCGAAATGGAGCTTCCCCCCCTCGGGGCAGTCTATCTCGGAAGCTGGGAGAAGCCAGAGATATGGGGTGGGGGGGGGAAACCACCTTAGTGCTAGTCTAGGCTTGCTCGAATGAGGGTTTCCTTCATGGGGCCTCCAGCAGGTTGCAGCTCGCGGCTGACCTTCCCTGGCTCCAAGACAGGCCTTTGGAAAAGGAGACCACAAGGAACCTCAGGTCTGTAGGCTGGGCTGGGGAATGGAGAAAACGTCCCAGAAGGTGAAGGCTGTTTCTGAACGGCTGCACGGACAGCGACATGGACATTGCCCCGTGAAATCGCCAGGCGTTGAGGCTTCTCTGCCTAATCACAGACATCCCAAAGTTCTTGGTTCTTCCGAAGACCATCAATCATCAGTTGAACGTGTCAGTTAGATCCCAAAAGGGCCTTTTTTCTTCTTCAAGAGGCAACTGGACTTTCTGGGTTTTTTTTGTTTTTTTTTTGTTTGAAGACCTTTCGCTTCTCATCCCAGAAGCTTCTTCAGCTCTGACTGGAGGGTGGAGAAGGGAAGGATTGATACTTCTTGCAGATATAAATCCTTCCCTTCCCCACCCTCCAGTCAGAGCTGAAGAAGCTTCTGGGGTGAGAAGTGAAACGTCTTCAAAGAAAAACCAGAAAGTCCAGTTGCCTCTTGAAAAAAACACCTTTTTCTTTTGAAGACGTTTCACTTCTCATCCCAGAAGCTTCTTGGAGAATCAGCCGTTAACAAACACACAGCCTTGTCAAACCCCAACACTCACCTTGGTCTCCTAAGTTCCCCAACCCCTCTAGAGTAAGCTTATGAACATTTAAGCAAAGCCTACCTTACAGGGTTGTGGTGAAGGCATATAGGACGAGAGAGAGAACGTGTTCTTCACCCGAAGTTCCGGAATGCGAGGCAGAAGAATAATCCGACCAAGGTGATTTTTTTTCTTCAAGAGGCAGCTGGATGGACTTTCTGGTTTTTTTTTCTTTTGAAGACATTTCGCTTCTCATCCAAGAAGCTTCTTCTGTTCTTCAGTCCAGTCAGAACTGAGGAAGCTTCTTGGATGAGGAGCAAAACGTCTTCAAAGAAAAACCAGAAAGTCCAGCTGCCTCTTGAAAAAAAAAAACACCTGGATGACTAAGAATCTCCAGAGACATATCAGTTAGATGTGTAGTAGGTCAGGTGCAGGATAAGGACCCAGCAGATTGGGAGCAGCCTAGCCTACCTTGCAGGATTGTTAGAGGAAGGAGGGGTGTTCTCCACCCTTGCCCTGAGTGGTGTAAAGAAAGAAAGGATAGAAATCTGAATACATCAATAGTGCAAATAGTGCACCTCGACCTAACCGCAATAATTCTAGAATCGAATCGAATAACAGAGTTGGAAGGGACCTTGGAGGTCTTCTAGTCCAACCCCCTGCCTAGGCAGGAAGCCCTACGCCACAAGTGAGCCCAACATTTCTGGGGTTAAAGCGAAACATTTGTGAAGCGAGTTTGCCCCATTTTACGATTTTTCCCCCCTGCCGCGGTTCTTAAACGAATCACTGCAGTTAGTTAATGCAATTAAGTGAATCTGGCTTCCTGGCTGATCTTGCTGGTGGCAAAACGTGATCACGGTTGACTTGGGGACACAGCAACGATCATAAGTAACAGATAACAGATAATCATAGTTGGAAGGGATCTTGTAGGTCATCTAGTCCAACCCCACCCCCCGCCCAAGCAGGAGACCCTACATCAGGGGTGGCTAACCTTTTTGGGCTCCTGTGCCAAAAATTGTGCATGCACTTGTGTGCCAGCACCCAGAAGGCAATGCGTGCACCCCCCAGCCCCTACACATGCACGCGCATTCCCACCCCACCCCCGCCGCCCCCTTACCTGCACTGCGCCTCACAGCTGATTTTCAGTCTCCCAAAGGCTTAAGGAAGGCTTCTGCAGGCTTCTGCAAGCTTTGCAGGCCGAAAACTAGGCCCGTTTTGTCACTTCCTGTTTTTCAAAAATATCGGAAGTGACGAATCGGGGCTAGTTTTCGACCTCTGCTGCCTGCAGAAGCCTTCCTCAAGCCTTTGGGAGGCCGAAAAAGGCCTCAAACCAGCCGAAAATCAGCTGTGAGGCGCGCACATGCGCAGTGAGGTAAGTTTGCAGTTCGTGTTCCGGCACAAATGGCTCTGTGTGCCACCTGTCGCACGCCTACCATAGGTTCCTTCCTCCCTTCCCTGCCTCCCCTCTCTTCTTCCCTCCTTCAAGAAATGCAGGCCTGGCTGCCTTAATTGAAAATCTGAGTCGTTCCCCCCACCCACCCGACTCAATTTGTCTGGGAAGCAGAGGTGGCATTCGGCAGGTTCGGACCAGTCCTGGAGAACCGGGCGTGGAAATTTTGAGTAGTCCAGAGAACCAGCAAATCCCACCTCTTTACAGTATCCTTCCCCTGCCATGCACATCAATCCACACCCACAGAACTGGTAGTAAATTTGACCCCCACCACTGGATGGTAGGCACGTTGGTGTTCTTATGCATGCCCCTTACAGACCTCTTGGGAATGGGGTGAGGTCAACAGTAGACAGTCTAAGGCTGTGATGGTGAACCTATAGAAGCGTGCCACAGGTGGCGCGCAAAGCCCTTTGTGTGGGCAAACGAGCCCCAGGCAAACTGACCTGCACTGCACATGTGCGCACACCTCCCAGCTGATTTTTGGCTCATTTGAGGCCGTTTTTGCCCTCCCTGGGGCTTAAGAGAAGCCTCTGCAGCCTCGGGAGGCTGAAAAACTGGAAATACCGGAAGTGCCCAAACGGGCCTGTTTTTCGGCCTCCCAAGGCTGCAGAGGCTTCCCTCGAGCCTCCGGGAGGGTAAAAACGGCCTCAAACGAGCCGAAATCAGCTGGGAGGCGCACTATGCATGCGCAGTGCAGGTAAGGGGGTGAGGTGGGGGTGTTGCATGTGCATGCGCAGTGGGGAGTGCAGGATGAGTTGCGTTGTGGGTGCCGGCATGCACACCCTTTTGGTACAACCACAACAAAAAGGTTCGCCGTCACTGGTCTAAGGTTAAAGTTTGGGGGGGGGGGGTTGGCGAAGAGCCCCACAGAGTCAGGTAGTGCATTCTAGGCAGTGCATTTTTGAGAACTGAAGTCCTAACGTCTTCAAAGTTGCTGGATTGGAAGAAGCCCTTGGCCCAGCACGTCCTACAGATCCAGAGTGTGATCATTAAGTCCACAGTTCCTGGTCATGTAGATTCAGAAAATCAGGTTTGCAGAGCAAACCATGTTTATTGTAACAGCTGAGTCAGTATATTGTGTCAATATAGCCCATTATATGATGTGTTTTGCTTCCCACAGCTCCGGAAAAAAAAATTGGTTTTCCGGTATGAAACGTCCTTGAAATCAACAGAGATCAAATCACCTAGCAAGCTTTTTAAAGCAGAAATAGAAGACAAACGGTACACAGAAAGTTAAGAGCTGAAAAATGTACCCTGGGCCCCTGTTTCCCCTTCAACTCCCATTGATGCAGCTACTCATTTCTCAATCTAACCGTGCAATGGAATCTAATCCGTGGCATCATGTGATTTAATACATTCATTAATCTTTAAAGGGCCACTTTCCTGCAGGAGTCCTGTGAAGGTAAAATAAGAGTAAGGACAGTCCCTGTAGAGGAGGGAACATGCAACCTGCTAGCAATATTATTTTAAGCCATGATGGGAATTAGGTTGGAGAAAATAATTCTAAACATTGGCTTGCTTCCGTTTAGATAGCCACAATATTACTATTATTATTATTGGTTAATCTTTAGTGAGATTCACAGCCTTTGGGGCTGGTTGGTAGCTCAACAGCTTGAGTCCTAACCAAGAACCTAGGAACTGTTCAGGTAGCGTCAGAGGATATAAGCTGTTCCAAGTAGGGTGGGTTTTTTGTAGAATCAGGGTATTCAAGTCTGAGAAATTCAGGATTTCCAAATAGCGAGGCAGCCCTTTAGGTATTCCTCCAAGGGCTCCCATCACAATTGGGATCACACACCATTTCTTTTTCCAAAGTTGTTCAACTTCCATTTGTAAGTCCCGATACTTTGTGATTTTTTTTCTTTCTTGCTGTGTGTCTTCAATTCATGCATCACCAGGTATTGCAATGTCAATGAACCAAACCTTTTTCTTTTTAACTATTATTATGTCAGGTGTGTTGTGGGCCTATCCATTTGAATTTTGAAGTCCCACAAGATCTTGGCTTTTTCATTCTCCAGAACCTTCTTAACTTAATGTTCCCAGTAGTTGTTACTATACTCAAATCCAAACTTTTGGCACAGTTTCCAGTGAATGATTTTTAGCAACTCGGTTATGGCATTTTAGGTAGTCAGTTTGTGAAATTTTGCTGCACCCATTGATTAAATGGTCAACTGTTTCATCTTTCTCTTTACAGAGGCGGCATTTGCTGCTGGTGGTGACATGCTAAATCTTTGCCTTCATGCAATTTGTGGCTAAGGCTTGTTCTTGAGCAGCCAAAATAAAGCCTTCAGTTTCTTTTTTCAGTATTCCTGATTTTAACCAATTCCAAGTAAGCTTTTGGTCAGCTTTGCCTTCAATACTTTTCAGGTATTGGCCATGCATAGCTTTGCTTTTCCAATTTTCAATTCACTTCTCAATAACTTCTTTTTTGTATTTAGCTTTTGACTTGGTGGTTGTTGTTGTTGTTATTATTATTATTATTATTATTTTCTACACTGTTTTCCCCTTCTCTCTCTCTCTCTCTCTCTTTTAATTTTTTTTTTTACATTTTAAGACCATTATTGGCAATGGTGCCTTGCCTTATCTTCTCTGGAAATCGTTCAAGGAGGAATGCATAACTGCACACTTCCCTTCTGCAAAACCTCTTGTACAACCGTCAAGGAGGACCCCCCTAAAAAAAGGCCCATCCTAACCTGCCAGGGGTCAAGAGGGCCAATTAGATGCATCCATGCTTTTCAAAACAAGGGGAAAAAAATAAATATAAATACATCTCTTTTGTCCCTCCCTGCTTTGCAGAGTAAACACAAAGCGGCTTCATTGGAGAAAGGCAGAGGGACACACAGCTGTCACCCAGTCACCCCAAATAAAATCTCCACTGTGACCTCCATCTAGGGGTGTGGGAAGGGCAGGGGAAGGGCATGGCTTTGTGCATTGTTCAAGGCAATGGTGGCTGGGTTGTGGGCACATCCCTCTCCTTCTCCTCCTCCTCCTCCTCCTCCAAACAAGCTGCTCCCCAGCTCTGCTGCGCTTATTGGCGCAATCTGTTTTGCTAGCTGGGGGAATAGAACTGCTCCTGTGCATCGCCTTGTCCTTCAGCTGCAGCCAGGGAGCATGCTCAGTAGAGGCTGTGGGGAGAGCTCTGCTTCTCAGAGAGAGCCCAGGCAGCTGCCCCTCCCAGCCGCTGTCCTCAGATGCCCTCTGATGCGCTTCTATCTGTTCTCGGCTTTTCCCATGAATGAGCGCGCCAAAAAGATAAAGATTAATGGACACACAATCGATGCAGGCCCTGAACGCTGGCTGGGTCACCACATTGTAAGAGAGACCCCTGCAGGCAGCCAGGAATAAAAATATATATATATATCGTAAGAGCTTCAGCGCTGGCACCACATTGACACAGAAGCCCTGTTTTACGTGCCTCCCGTCGGACGCGGCATTGCCCCCGTTTGAATTTTGGAACACTTCCTTCCAGAATCCGTTACGAGTCACCATCGACTTAACAGCCGTTCATAAAGTGAGTGTTGGATGTGGCACTGAAAAAAAAAAAAAGCAACTTGCAAACAGTCCTTGACTTTGCAACCTTTTGCAACATCCCTACCCCGGAATCCATCGGTGCTCTGGCCACCTTCTCCCCCCGTCCCAAAAGGTTGGTCTTTCCAGGGCAGCTGAGGAAGTCAGTACATTCTCTCCCTCTCACAATTTTGCAGGCGAATATTGTTCAGGCCTACGTTGGACATGGGATGTGGCACCTGGGAAAAAAAGACTTAATCCTGCAGGGAAAGATTGGAGGCAAACGAGGTCCAGGCAGAAGAAGAAGAACCTCAAAATTGTAAGGGGACCAGTTTGGACAAAACTCAACAGCCCTTTTTCATGCGGCTGTTGAATAAAAATAGGATCGCCAACATGATCGGCAATGTCTGATGACGGATAGGGGAGGAGGAGGAAAAGAAAGGAGGAAGAGGAAGAAGAAGAAGAAGAAAGGAGGAGGAGGAAGAAAAAGAAGAAGAAAGGAGGAGGAGGAGGAAGAGGTGGAAGAGGAGGAGAAGAAAGGAGGAGAAAAAAGAAAAGAAGAAAGAAAGAAAGAAAGAAAGAAAGAAAGAAAGAAAGAAAGAAAGAAAGAAAGAAAAAAAAAGAAAGAAGAAAGAAAGAAAGAAAGAAAGAAAGAAAGAAAAAGAAGAAAGAAGAAGAAGAAGAAGAAGAAGAAGAAGAAGAAGAAGAAGAAGAAGAAGAAGAAGAAGAAGAAGAAGAAGAAGAAGAAGCCATACTATACAGTAAGTGTGCATGTGGCAGTATACCTCACAAGGGGATATACCTTAGTGAGGCCACACTTGGCATACTGCATCCAGTTCTTGTCACCATGGTCCAGGAAAGATGCCGAGATTCTAGAAAAAGTGCAAAGAAGAGCAACAAAGATCGATAATAAAGGCTTTGGAGGCTAAACTGTACAAGGAATGGTTAAGGGAGCTAGGCATGTCTCTAGCCTATCGAAGTGAAGGATTCAGGGTGACATGATAGCTGTCTTCCAGTCCTTGAAGGGCTGTCACAGAGAACGATGGATTGACAGAGTTGGAAGGGACCTTGTAGGTCATCTAGTCCAACCCCCTGCCCAAGCAGGAGACCCTACACTGTTTCTGACAAATGGCAGTCTAGTCTCTTCTTGAAAGCCTCCAGGGATGAAGTTCCCACAACTTCCGAGGGCAACTTCTGTTCCATGGGTTGATTGTTCTCCCTATCAGAAAATTCCTCCTTATTTCCAGGTTGAATCTCTCCTGAATCAGTTTCCATCCATTATTCCTTGTCTGGCCTTCAGGTGCTTTGGAAAATAGCTGGACCCCTTCCTCTTTGTGGCAGCCCCTCAAATATTAGAAGACTGCTATCATTTCTCCCCTGGTCCTTCTCTTCACTAGAGTAGCCAGGCCCAGTTTCTGCAACCGTTCATCCTATGTTTTACTTTTCCAGTCCCCTCATCATCCTGGTTGCTCTTCTCTGCACTTTTTCTAGAGTCTCAACATCTTTTTTATAGTGTGGCGACCAAAACTGGATGCAATATTCTAGGTGTGGTCTTACTAAGGCTTTGGAAATTGCTAGACCCCATCCTCTCTGTGGCAGCCCCTCAAATATTGGAAGGCTGCTATCCTGTCTCCCCCGGTCCTTCTCTTCCCTAGACTAGCCAGGCCCAGTTCCTGCAACCTTTCATTGTGTGTTTTATTCTTCAGTCCCCTAATCATCCTGGTTGCTCTTCTCTGTACTTTTTCTAGAGTCCCAACATCTTTTTTAACATCGTGGAGACCAAGACTGGATGCAGTGCTCTAGGTGGGGTCTTACTATGGCGTTATAGAGTTTGACTTATTCCCCAAAGCACCAGAGGGCAGGACAAGAAGTAATGAGTGGGCGTTTGTCAAAAGACATTTCCTGACAGTGAGAAGAATTAGTCAGTGAAACCAGGATGATATCAGGTCTCCTGCCTTGAACTTTAGGTTGGACTAGAAGATCTTTGAGGTCCCTTCTGGCTCTGATTCTATGCAGGGCTGGGCTGCTGGGGATTCGCAGGGGTTCAGGAGAGCCCCCTGACTAAGATTCTATGCAGTTTGGAGAACCCCCAAATCCCACTCCTGGCTGGCCCCGCCCACCCCATCCCCTCCCCTCCCAGGAATCCCCAGGTGGCCCATTTTGGATGCAGGTAAGTGCAGGATGTGCGCAGAGGCTCCGGGAGGGTGAAAAATGGACCTCTCCCTCAGAAATGGGCCCATTTCCGGCATCCAGAGAGCCTCCGGAGCCCGGGGAGGGTGAAAACGCCCTCCCCCCCACCGCCGTGGTGCAGGAGGCCGACTAGGCCACGCCTACCATGGCCACGCCCACCCAACAACCAGGCAGAGAACCCGTTGCTAAAATCTTTGAAGCTCACACCTGGTTCTATGTTCTAAACAGATGCAATTGTGTTGAAGCAACACGACTGCATGATTTCCCCCTCAGTCCCCCTCTTCTTCCTTCAGGATCCCTCACCTGCAGGCAGGGCAGCCTCAGTGGCTACAGCCTATCCTTAATTTACTTGGCTCGTCTCTCTTCTGCAGAGAACCTTGGCCCATGTTTTTATTACAATTTGATTAATTTGTTGATAGCCGTAAAAACCCTCCTCCAAGGCTACTTACCGCACGGCATGCTAGAGTGCAATCCAATCCAATAATTATAATACAAGGTAGCAAATATATATATATATATATACGGCAGCAAAACACCAACCGAAACCCAATCAGAGAAACAGAACAAGCACTTAGAAAGTTGCTCGGCGGAGCAAGCCTTCGGAACCACAAAGTACACGGTGGTGAAACGTGCAAGGAATCTCGGGACATCTGAAGAGGAAGGTGAACATCATCTCTTGTGGCATTGATGCTGGCTGGCTCAGCAATGGATAGCAACCATCGGTGTCTCTGTAGATTCGGCAGGTGATTTAATTTGCTGGGAACTGCTCGGGGCCGAAATGGCGTATAATTTGTGTCATTTGCACCGAAACCGTTGTGTGTGTGTGTGTGTGTGAGATCACGGTGGCTTGCCCTGGGATCTTTTCAAGAGCACTCGTGAGACTTTGCAGAAGAGCAGGTTAGATATTCCTTAGATCAGGGGTGTCCAACCTTGGCAACTTTTAAGACTTGTGGACTTCAACTCCCAGAATTCCTCAGCCAGCAAAGCTGGCTGAGGAATTCTGGGAGTTGAAGTCCACAAGTCTTAAAAGTTGCCAAGGTTGGACACCCCTGCCTTAGATTGAGATCAGGGGTATCCAACGTTGGCAACTTACGACTTGTGGACTTCCACAGCGTCCCTCAGCCAGCATTTGAAGACTTGTGGACTTCAACTCCCAGAATGCATTAAAATGAAATGTCATCGCATATAGCTCTCAAAGGACCTCCAATACATCTGTATATACTGTATAAAAGTGAAATACCCCTCACGCATCATCACAAAATCTCCAGAACCGTCAAGCCTCCAAACTTGAAATTGGAACCGTATGTTCCTCTTGGCTTCTAGGGGCTCACTAAGAAAGGATTTTTCAAAATGACCATCAGAGCATTTAGAGTATTTCCTATATTATTATTATTATTATTATTATTATTATTATTATTATTATTATTATTATTATTATTATTATTATTATTAACACGCTCTGATGCTAAGGAGTTCTACTCCCCCTCCCCACCTGGAAAAAAATATCTTCCAAATGCAAAACACAAGCAGAGGAGTTTCCGTTTCAGTTTCACAGCACCAAGCAGCTTCAGTTCAGAACAGTTTAGCTAAGCCACGCCCAGGCTCCTTGCTGTCTCCCTTCTTGCTCACACAGCAAATACTGTTTCAGTTTCCAAACAGCCCTCAGCTATCTCACACACTGAGAGGACACTAGCCAGATGAATACCGATGGATGCTGGTAGGCAGAGGCAGCGTTTCCCGTCTCCTTTATTTTCTTCCCCCAAAACTAAGCCCAATCACATAGTTTTGTAGTGAAGCACGGGTATCCTGCTAGTACTACATAAACATGACTAAATAAGTAAATAAATACCCATGTGGCATATGCAGCTATCGTTCCTCCATTTTACCCTCATGAGAACAACCTGTAAACTTTACATTCTCTAAAGTTAGTTGGCCAAAACACAGCAATTGCCCCAAAGCCCTTCACAGCGCATTGCAGCAGAATGTTAAAAATGAGTGTTATTAGCCTTAAAACTAATCAAACAGGTTGCGTTGGCTCAACAGAGGAAGCCATCAAAACAGCTGCCCTTGTGCAACTCGATAGAGGTTGGGTGGCTGTAATTATGGGCGGGAAAAGGTGTGTGCAGAGGCCGCAACTGTCATACCTTCCAGCTCAAAAAACTAGCAGGACCGGAAAAAGAGGTCTCTTTTTTTCCCCTCACCTTCAAGGAGCTTTTTCAGAGCTCTACCTGAGTTGCAACTTGAAAGGGTAAAATCTTAGGAGAAATGTTACTAATGAATTCTTAGGTCTGCAGTAAGTGGCTTTCCACCCTCCTGTCCCATTTATGAATTCTGGTGTGCGTATTTTTTATTTATTGGGCCGTGTTTTAAAAATGCAGGAGTGGTGTGCTGGCCTACAGGTGAAGCTCTTGCCTCACAATCAGGAGGCTGTGAATTCAATCCTAGGGAGAGGCTGATATTTCTCTCTCTGGGCGCGATGAGAATCTACCGAATATTAACTCCGCACTGGCGACAGGAAGGGAATCCGGCCAGTAAACCCCGGAAGGGATTATGGGGTCATTAAAAGATGATGATGTATTAAAAATGCTACTGTTTTTAAGCAAGTAATCAGACATACGTTCCCAAATGGTATTCCATTTGCCTTTACGCTCTCAAACCTAAACCTCCTGATATGGAAATTGGTGTATTCCTGATAATTTAATGTCTTCTATTTGGGCAGGTACTGCAGATATTAAATTTCTTAGGAGATTCCTTGGGTTTTGCAGATGCTTGTATTCTTCTGAGTTTTATATATATGGTACTTATGGCTGGGAAATGAAGACAATGGACAATGGATTACGCACACATTTCTGACTGCCCAAAAGTTACAAAATTGGACATAATATTCTCTGTCAGTTATTCCACCATCTTAAATATTGGCCTCTCTTTCTCTTATTTTACTGCTCCGAGTCCTGCAGCAATGGGAGAACTATTTGGCATGCATCTTTATATATTAGTTTATATATTTCGATTCTGCTTTCCTTATTACAATGTAATTTATTTACACTTACTTAATTGTTGTAATGTAGCAACTAGCTTTGATTAGCATTTTAGTTCCATCTTTTGGTGTCCAGACCACCACGAATTCTGTCAACTCTTATCTACTGCCAACTCTCTTTGATGGTTAGTAGTTCGGATCCTGCCTGCCTGCCTGCTCTATAATCTATCTATCTATCTATCTATCTATCTATCTATCTATCTATCTATCTATCTATCTATCATTCTATCTCTACATCTATCTATCTATCTATCTATCTATCTATCTATCTATCTATCATCTATCTATTAATCTATCTCTCTATCCCAACCTGTCTGTCTTTCTGTCTGTCTATCTATCTATCTATCTATCTATCTATCTATCTATCATCTATCTATCTATCTATCTATCTATCATATATCTATCATTCTATCTCTACATCTATCTATCTATCTATCTATCATCTATCTATCTATCTATCTATCTATCTATCTATCTATCATCTATCTATCTATCTATCTATCTATCTATCTATCTATCTATCTATCATCTATCTATCATCTATCTATCTATCTATCTCTCCCTGTCTGTCTGTCTGTCTATCTATCTATCTATCTATCTATCTATCTATCTATCTATCTATCTATCTATCATATATCTATCATTCTATCTCTACATCTATCTATCTATCTATCTATCTATCATCTATCTATCTATCTATCTATCTATCTATCTATCTATCATCTATCTATCTATTATTCTATCTCTATCTCTACCCCTATCTATCTATCTATCTATCTATCCGTCCATCCATCCATCTATCATCTATCTATTATTCTATCTCTACCTCTATCTATCTATCTATCTATCATCTATCTATTATTCTATCTCTATCTCTACCCCGTCTGTCTGTCTGTCTGTCTGTCTGTCTGTGTCTATCTATCTATCTATCTATCTATCTATCTATCTATCTATCTATCTATCTATCTATCATCTATCTATTATTCTATCTCTATCTCTACCCCTGTCTGTCTGTCTGTCTGTCTGTCTGTCTGTGTCTGTCTGTCTGTCTATCTATCTATCTATCTATCTATCTATCTATCTATCTATCCATCCATCCATCCATCCATCCATCCATCCATCCATCCATTTGAACTGCCTGGACTTTTGATTCCCTGTGCTTGACATCGTACCTAGTTCCCTTAATCCCTAGTTCCCCTAAGCATTCATTGCATGGTTTGCCTCCACACTTTTTAATATCTTCATTGCGTTGCACTTTTCCTAAGCTCGCTCTTGTCCATTCAGCCCTATGAAATCTCTGGTATCACAGAGCCAGATTTCTCCATCTCCTACCTCCTCTGGGCTCTAAGGTAAACTGTATCCGGGGAAATTTCTGCCCTTTTGGTTTGAAATATTTCCTGGAAACTTATCCAGCTGGCTTCTCTGGAGTGCTGGTCCTTGTTTTTTTGTGGACGAAGTCTGCCATCTGGTGCTGAATCCAAGGGTCTGTTGCAGAATGCGTTTTAAGCAGGGGGGGTGTCCCCAAACTTGGCAACTTTAAGACTTGTGGACTTCAACTTCCAGAATTCCCCAGCCACCATTCCCACGTATCAACATCTGGGGCCACATCCTGCTTCTTTTGGATGGAATAACCACTGTACATCTATTCATGCTTGTCTTTCCAGAGGATTTTTTTTTTTTAAAAAAAAAGAACTCAACATTTTAAAAGTTGTAAAGCTGCCGTGGACTGCCATGTTGTGTATCAGAGAAAGTAGTTAAGAATTATGAGCACCGGCCAATTGGCACTTTCCCCTCTGGGTTTTTTCCCCTCCCTGTTTCAAAGGATAGAGCCAGCCCTTATCACCAACATCCGTAAAGCAAATAAAAAGAGCATTTATACTTAACACCACTTGCTTTGAAATATATGTCTGTTGTCCCTCTAATGCAACACTAAAGGGCATATCTTGGCTGCTTGAATGTTACAGGCTTAACCAGGTTAGCTTAAGAGCTACTGAGTAGATTTGCATGGCATGCTCATCTTAGAGAGTTTAGCCTCCCTGGTGTGTGTTTGTGTGTCAGAGAGAGAGACAGAGAGGGAGATTTAGCATGTATGAACCTTTGAAATGAATTAATTAAGAAAGCCTGTTGTGGAAACATAATCACTTTAATTTTATTTCTACTTTAAGCCAATAAAAATTATCACCGAAGAAGGAAGAGGATCAAAGGTGGTGGGATGAATAACATTATCCCCAGAGGTCTTTTTTATTATTATTTCTGTTTCTTAATCGTAATAAATCTCATTTTCTGCTCCTTGGAATCCAGGCACATCCATGGGATGGGCACAAATGATGCCAAGTCTCTCGTAAATGAAAATGGAACTTATTTGTGCATGTGATGTATATCTTTTTGCACTGTAGACGTGATGGTGGATTTTTTTCAGTTTCTTCCTATTCGTAATATGCAAGGGATTTGATCTCTTTGTAAACAGCACCCTGGAGCAAATGAGCGAGGAGGAGAACCAAATTCATTGATAGCCTCACATTACAATGAACAAGGACACGCCTCCTTCTTCGACTTTGCCCTAAATTTCCCGTTATGTCAGAACAAAACTTTCTTAATAACCCCCCAGATCGTGCCATGCATGCCAGCTGCACCAACAACACGTGGGAGGGAATGGAAGGGCTTAAGGTGATCGAAATATCTCTCCTGCCAGGTAAGTGGCAAACTGGCTTTAATATTTGATGGTTGCATTCTTGCGCCCCGAGCCAATTCCCTTTCTTCTCTATCCAATTTGAGAACAGAAGATAGACTTCCAGATAGACTTCTATTTCCAAGGAGGAGGGGGGAAAATAGCACTTTTCTAACTGGTGGGAATTGTGGTGTTGTTTTTTAATCACAAGGCGACTGAGAAACATATGCGAATATTCTTTCTTTAATTTTATCAGCCATCTTTGCGGCTTCTCGCACTTCCTCCAAACTGGAGGGGAAGACTCCCCTTGGGAGAGAAAATGTTCTACATCGGTAGCGCTACTGTCGTTCCTAGCACTGAGTTTTCCCTTATGAGCCAGTATCCGAGATTCTGCCCATTCCTTGTAAATCAGGGGTGAAAGGGGCTGTTGGAAGAAATGTTGTTCTGGGTTCAGTTCCAAGTGGGGGAAAAAAGACATTGGATTCATGGAAGCCGCTTGGAAAGGTGGTTTATTGATGAACAGGATCACATGCCATGGAGATCTCGGGCAAAGAAAAGGGCAGGGGTGCTTTAAGAGTCCCTGGGTTTTAGGTCCTCTCTGGGCTTTGAACTTCCTGGGGCACAGGAAGAGTATCCTGATTGGTTGCTGTCAGAGGTCATGGCTAGCTCTGTAGGTTGCCCGCGTGCTAAGTTTGGTTGAAACTTGGTGGGTGGTGCAATGAAGGGCAATCGAATGGCTCTGCCTGGAGGAGGTAGATCTTTGTTATGCAGAATAGACTGGCCCAGGCCTTAACGGCCCATGAACAAAGGGGTGGTGGTGAGTTTTTGCTTCTCTTTTTGAGTCTCTACTTCTCTTTTAGGGGATCTATTCTGCCTTTTTAGTATATCCTGAAATATTTCATTTTTTTCTAGGATTTCAACGTCCAACAGGGCTTTTTTTTTTTTTTTTCATGTTGACAAAATCACATTTTGAAAAGCTATTTGTATCCACGTCCAGGACTTGATTGAGGCCCACAGCAGGAATTAAATTCTGAGGCATTGTGCAGAGGTTTTGGATCTTGGACAAAAAGAAGCTGACTCGGGCGTCTCACACAGGGCAGCTGTCTTCCCACTTGTCTTCTCCACAATGTGGGGTTTCTCCCCACTCCCTGCTTTGGTTATACCTTTACTCTTCCCCCCCCCCCGTCCTTTACAGCCTTCAGATGCCAAAACAGAGAATAATGTGCAACAGGTGCCAGGATGCCTGTTGGGTAATGGGTGCTACTTCTGCCAGGGATGAGCCCCGTCTTTGCCGTGACCTCTGATGATGATGGTGACGGATGCTGGCTCTTCTCCCAGAAGGGCAGGTGGACGATGATCCCACCAAACCATGGCCTATTGTGTGAGTCTCTGGCGGGAGGTCTGGCAGGTGGGGGACACACACACATGGAACAAATACCAGCTTATGTGGCCGAGTTCACCCCGTTGGAAGAAATATCCTGGGTTCAGTTCCAAGTGGGGAGAAAAAACACTGGAAACATGAAAGATCTTTGGAAAGACGGCTTAATGGTGGACAGGATCACATGCCATGGAGATCTCGGGCAAAGAAAAGGGCAGGGATGCTTTAAGAGTCCCTGGGTTTTAGGTCCTCTCTGGGCTTTGAACTTCCTGGGGCACAGGAAGAGTATCCTGATTGGTTGCTGTCAGAGGTCATGGCTAGCTCTGTAGGTTGCCTGCGTGCTAAGTTTGGTTGAAACTTGGTGGGTGGTGCAATGGAGGGCAATCGAATGGCTCTGCCTGGAGGAGGTAGATCTTTGTTATGCAGAATAGACTGGCCTTAATGGCCCATGGACAAAGGTGGGGGAAGGGCTGAGTTTCTGCCTCTCTGAGTTTCTACTTCTCTTTTAGGGGAAATATTCTGCCTTTTTAATATATCCTAAAATTTAGTTTAGTTTACTTTATTCTCATTGCACCTCGTACAACGAAATCAAACACCATCTTCAGTGCACATCATGGCCATGACCATGAAAATAAACACACACATCCTTTACCCTCCACACATTGAACCAAAAACCCCCAATACCACATCAATACTGCACTATACAGCAGAATTCAAAAGAGCTACTGCCCTGGGATAGAAGCTGTTTTTCAGCCTATTTGTCCTTGTTTTTATTATTCTGTACCGTATGCCAGATTATAATAGTTCAAAAAAAGGGGTTTATTTTTCTAGGAGACGGGTGGGTTTTAACATTCAACAACCCAATGGGCCCATGCCAGCTGCAAGGAAACAGTTTTGAGACAGACTGGAATAGACTGGGAAAGTTCAGCTTCACCCACACGTTCCCTGCCTTACTAAGTCAGCTGTTCTGGCACTGAAGCAATATATGCAGTCAAGCTAATGATATTGTGATTTTTGGAGCATCGTGGCAATATTTTCTTTTGTTCTACACAAACTCAGGCCTGAGACTCCTGGAAAAGGAATCTCAGGCAAGGAAAATCAGTTTGTATCCAAGCTATAAAAAGGATGAGGCTTGGATTACTTGGGCTGCAGATATTTGGATCACCACTGGAGGGCAGTAAAAGGTCATCAAAGGTTCTTTGGTTCCATCTGCTGGCCATTCAAATAATTGCGGCCAGTTATGGTAGCTGTACTGAGAGTCAACTTACTGTAGTCAACAGACATATTGTGCTACATCCCAGAATTCTTAACCAGCAAGCTCAAAGATGGAAAAAAATTGAGATCTCTTCTGTTCCAGCACACCTGGGAATATGTAGAGAAGTAGAGAGTCCTTGACTTACAACTATTCATTTAGCGACTGTCCGAAGTTACAAAGTGACCCCATGTTCACATGATCAACAGGGGCTTGTCAACTGGCCTGTGATAGTTGTGATGTCATGGGATCACCATTTGCAACCTTCCCAGCCAGCTTCTGCCAAGGAAAGTTAATGGAAGAAGACAGATTTGTTTAACAATCAGAATTCATTTGGTTAACAGTGGCAAAAAGGTCATAAAATGGAGTGGGAGTCATTTTAACAAGTGCCTTGCTTAATGACAGAAATGTTGAGTTCAATTGTGGTCATAAGTTGAAGACTTTATTGTAAGTCAAAGACTTAACAATAGTTCACTTAGTGGCCATTCAAAGTTACAATGGCACTGAGAAATGTGACTTATGACTGTTTTTTAGTTACGACCTTTGCAAGATCCCCATGGTCACATGATCAAAATTCAGTCGCTTGGCAACTGATTCATATTTATGACCGTCGCTGTTTTCCAAGGTCATGCAATCCCCTTTTACAACCTTAACAAACGGGTTACTAACTTATTGACTGCAGCAACTCACTTTTAACAACTGTGGCAAGACCAAGGTTGTAAAATGGGGCACAATGGGGCTGTACTCAGACTGCTACACCCAAATACATTTAATTGCAAATGTCCCAGTTCTCCATCGATCCATATCCAGAGTCCAGAGTCTACCTAAAGACAAGTAGTACAAGTTCATTTAGTGACCAAAGTTACAATGGCATTGAAAAAGTGACTTATGATCATGTTTTTCACTTACAACCATTGCATCTTTTCAGATGGTATCTAGTTCATTCATTCATTCATTCATTCATTCATTCATTCATTCACACACACACACTTTGCTTCAATGAACATCTCAGGGGCTTACAAACCTGTTAAACTTAACTAATACAATATTACAGTAGCCACATTCAATATTTGCAGTGGTCTGGTGTGCCCTCTGATGGCCAGTGAATTTTATTGCATCTGATGGAAATTATAGAACAAATCTGTAGATGATGCAGAGAATAAAATTCAATCACCGTGACAAAATACACTAGATGGTATTATGAAAATTGAATTCAGCTAAGAAAAATATAAAGTTTTGCATTTAGACTCAATGAATAAACTTACAAAGGACTGTTTATTCTGAATTGAATTTAAGGACTCCTTGGCCTGTCAAAAATATAAAAGGCAACAAAACTGTGGTTGACCACAAGCTGAATACAAGACTTCAGGGTAAGGTAATTTCAAAAAATGTAGATGTGGCTGTATTACTGGAATTATAGTTCATGTGATGACTCGTCTCTCAAAATAACCCCAAACCCAAAACATACATTAAAGTCCGGTAATGCCTTCAACTTAGACTTCACTATTTTATTAGGCACAGTTTAAAGTCACAAAAGTAAATAAGAAGGCAAACAAAACCAAAACCAACTGCATTGATGAGAGTTCTGAAGCAAGCTGAGATAACTAATTATAAACTCCAGGAAAATAACTGAGAAAAGTCCATGGGAAGAACGCCAACAAAGATAAGCCTAGTTCAAGGTGAACACTAATTGACTTCAGCAATTCTAACTGCGCAGTTGCAAACTTACATACATAGCTCCCATCTGCAAGCCACAAGGAGGATCATGGTAATCTCCTCTTGAGTAGACCTCGCTTTTCCCTGATCCTCTCCTCCCTGCGTGACCTAGGATGGACAGGGGATGGGCCTGGATCCTCCTCTGACTGCTCAGCCGGCCTCTGCCCTTCCCCAGCCTCGTCCACCACCTCTGGAGCCACACTCCCACTCCCTATTGGCTGTTCCTCCTCTTCCTCAGAGTCAGACTCCACCAGGAGCATGACAGTTCATAAGAAGTAATCATTTTACTGAAATAACTACGGTATCCATTGTGGAGTGCTGCACTTGTAGATATAAGCAAATTGAAAATGATTTAAAAGTTAGCACCAATATATTCGGGGTATTTAGTTTTTTTTCTAGTTTTGGACACCTTTTTTCTGTTGTTAGTGTTGGGTGTTTTTAGTCTATTTTATTTCTTTCTTTGTTTTGTATTTTATTATTGGTGATAAAAGAATAAATTTTAAACAAAATTAGCACCAAAAGAACAGAAAACAAAAGACTTTATATCCCAACAAGAAAAATGTAAAGTTTTATTTTTTGCTGCAACAAGGACTAAATTTATAGTAAAGGGCTTTAGTGACACATTTTTTTTACTTTAATGTTAAATATGATTTGATTATATATAGAATTTCTTACACAATCAAAATAACTTTTCTTCCCCAATATTTTTGTGTGTGGTCTGATGGCTTTCAATGTTTGACTATATTAACTGCTTAAGGTTCACATATCACACTACGTCATGGTTAAATTTAATCAGGCTTTAATGAATATATTGCATTGATTGAATTCTAAGCCAAAACCTGTGGCTTAGCATTGTGAATCAAACATTGCGGTGTATTCAATAAATCATAGTTAACAAAACAATAGCTTAATATAGCGAGTCATAACATTGTAACTTCCAGATATGTGGAGGTTTCTTTAAAATAGGCACATAAAATTAGACATATAGGATTCACACACTGATGCAAAATTTTGCATACTTCCTTAAAGTAAGAAGACCAAAAGGCTGGGTTCCTATCACATAGTAACTTAAGAACATCGTTTAAGAACATTTCATTCAACCCATATGCCAAATTAAATGAAATGCACGAGTATGTGCAGTCAATTTTTTTTCAATTACTGTATACAGTTTAAATACAATAACCTTCTCCTCCTCCTCTAAATAGGCTAAAATATGTGGGATTTTGACACTTTATCTTTGGTATTTTGGAGCAAGCATTAAAACAGTGCTTGATCAGTAGCACGGGCATACTCTTTAGCCCAGTGCATAAGACTTTTTCTATCCAAAGCCCTATTTGGCTCCAGTCCTTCAAAGCTGACTTTGAAGTCCTTCAAAGCTGACTTTCAGGACTGAAACCTCTCATTTCATTGTTGAAATAAAACTAATATACTCAGTATTTAAACTATGTTCCCCGTCTGCTCCATTAACCGAGGAGGCTGGGATTTTAGGCCTCCCTTAGATGACTTGGGACCAAACCCTCTTGCTCGGCCGAACCCATCTCATAGGATTGTCTGGGGAAAAAAGAGGATTAGTTGACCAAACACAGGTAGTCCTTTGACTTACAACAGTTAGTGATAGTTCGAAGTTATAATGGCACTGAAAAAAGTGACTTATGACTGTTTTTCACATGACAATTGCTGCATTGTAGCATTTGAAAGCGGTATGCAATGAAATTACATTTTAATGTATGCCGATTAGTGTAATATTATTCTATATTCTACAGGTGAAACTCAAAAAATTAGAATATCATGCAAAAGTTCATTTATTTCAGTAATGCAACTTAAAAGGTGAACCTAATATATGAGATAGACTCATTATATGCAAAGCAAGATAGTTCAAGCTGTGATGTGGCATAATTGAGATGATTATGGCTTACAGCTCATGAAAACCCCAAACCCACAACCTCAGAAAATTAGAACATTGTGAACAGGTTCAATATTCAAGGCTCAAAGTGTCCCACTCTAATCAGCTAATTAAGCCATAACACCTGCAAAGGGTTCCTGAGCCTTTAAATGGTCTCTGTCTGGTTCAGTAGGAATCACAATCATGGGAAAGACTGCTGACCTGACAGTTGTGCAGAAAACCACCACTGACACCCTCCATAAGGAGGGAAAGCCTCAAAAGGTAATTGCAAAAGAAGTTGGATGTTCCCAAAAGTGCTGTATCAAAGCACATTAAGAGAAAGTTATGTGGAAGGGAAAAGTGTGGAAGAAAAAGGTGCCCAATCAGCAAGGATGACCGTAGCCTGGAAAGGATTGTCAGGAAAAGACCATTCAAAAGTGTTGGGGACTTTCACAAGGAGTGGACTGAGGCTGGAGTCAAGAGCCACCACACACAGATGGATCCTGGACATGGGCTTCAAATGTCGTATTCCTCTTGTCAAGCCGCTCCTGAACAACAAACAATGTCAGAAGTGTCTTACCTGGGCTAAAGAAAAACAGAACTGGTCTGTTGCTCAGTGGTCCAAAGTCCTCTTTTCTGATGAGAGCAACTTTTGCATCTCATTTGGAAACCAAGGACCCAGAGTCTGGAGGAAGAATGGAGAGGCACACACTGCAAGATGCTTGAAGTCCAGTGTGATGTTTCCAAAGTCTGTGTTGATTTGAGGAGCCATGTCATCTGCTAGTGTTGGTCCACTGTGCTTCATTAAGTCCAGGGTCAAGGCAGCCGTCTACCTGGAGATTTTGGAGCACTTCATGCTTCTTCCGCAGACAAGCTGTATGGGGATGCTGACTTCATTTTGCAGCAGGACTTGGTACCTGCCCACACTGCCAAAAGCACCAAATCCTGGTTCAATAACCGTGGTTGATTGGCCAGCAAACTCGCCTGACCTGAACCCCAAAGAGAATCTATGGGGCATTGCCAAGAGGAAGATGAGAGACATGAGACCGAACAATGCAGAAGAGCTGAAGGCCACTATTGAAGCATCCTGGTCTTCCATAACACCTCAGCAGTGCCACAGGCTGATAGCTTCCATGCCACACCGCATTGAGGCAGTAATTGCTGCAAAAGGGGCCCAAAACAACTACTGAGTACATATGCATGCTTATACTTTTCAGAGGTCCGATATTGTTCTATGTACAATCCTTGTTTTATTGATTGCATGTAATATTCTAATCTTCTGAGATTGTGCACTTGGGGTTTTCATGAGCTGTAAGCCATAATCATCACAATTATGATAAATCACGGCTTGAACTATCTTGCTTATATTAGTTTTACCTTTTAAGTTGCATTACTGAAATAAATGAACTTTTGCACGATATTCTAATTTTTCGAGTTTCACCTGTACTCTATTCTCTATTCTGCTGTTCTGTTCTATTTTTATCCTATTTCTCTATTCTATTCTATATTTTGTAGTCTATTCTATATTCTCTATTCTGTTCTATTTTTATCCTATTTCTTTATTCTATTTTATTCTTCATTCCATTATTCTATTCTATTCTATCCCATCCCATCGGTCACGTGATCAAAATTCAGATGCTTGGCAACCAACTCATATTTATCATGGTTGTATCAGTCAATGTTAACAACCCTGTTCCTAAATAAACACGTGCAACGTTTCACTTAACAATCATGGCAAGAAAGATGGCAACAACGAGGCAAAACTCTCTTTAACAAACGTTTCCCTTCGCCACAGAAATTGTGGGCTCCATTGTGGACTACATTGTGTAATTCGAGGACTACCTGTACAACTAAAACCAAAAGTCGTCCCATCCCTTACTATCACAGAATCGCAGGGCTGGAAAGGGACCTCGGAAGGTCGTCTAGTCGGACCCCACCTCAAAGAAGAGACCCGAGGCCATTCCGGACCCCCGACCGACTCTGCCGGTCGTGCGAGGTCCCGGGACACCTCGACGTCGCGCCTCGCCTCTTTCTCTCCTTCCAGGGAGCGAGTGAGGATATGCCACCCAGGCACTTCCAAGGCATCGGGGGTGGGGAAGGCGCTGGGGATGATGGGAGTTGAAGTTCAAACCCCCCCCCACCGGAGGGTATCGGGAACCCCCGTGACCCCCCTTTCAATTTTTAGGCGCGTCTTCTCTCTGAAGACCTCCTTCTCTTCCCCCGGTGGACTCGATGGGGCTCCCTTCCGCGAAAAGGCGGCGAGAGGAGGGATCCCGCGGGGCCTCTCCCCTCACAACGTCAGATGTTTTCGCCTCAGGTTGATATGGAGGAGGCCGTTTTTGGCGGGGAAAAAGAAATGGAAGCTCTGCCTCCCGAAGAGATTCCTGTCAGCGGCGGGACTGCTATCCCCACACGTAGGGATCAAGTTATGGAGCACCCCGGCTGGAGCGCACCGTTCTCCCTGTGTGAAGAATATAACTGTCAACGGGCTCCAGGATCCATTTTTAACCCTCTCCGCGCAAACAAACAGGGGGGGAGAGTTAGGGAAAGTCACAATATGGGCGGGAAACTCGGCTTGCTGCCGATTGGTTCTTGGCGCTGCCCTTCAATCGGTGCCGCCCTCGAAAAACGGCTTCTCCTCACGTTTACTGGAGCTCAAACCTGTCACTCGACCCTTTCCCTTCGGCGGCGGGGCAACCTCTGGTTCCGCCTCTCCCTTTCGCTCTCGCTCTGACGTGCCGTGTGCAAAGGGGGGGGAAGGTTGGTGTTTGGTGGAAAAAAAACAGCCGTTAAACGGGCCGCGGGGCGGGGCCTCCGCGAGGAAGTAAGAAGCCTTAATTGGATTGGTCAAGGCGGGAGGTTCAAACTAGCACGGGCAGCCGTGATTGGCTCGGGGTGGCCGCGGCAGGCCAGGCTCCCTCCTCGCGCCCAGGCGGGTTATTGTCTCTCGACTTTCGCAGGCGGGTCGCGCGCGGAATCGGGACCGGACTTCGCCCAGGAGCGACGCAAACATGGTAAGGAAGGCCGAAAAAGCCGCGCGACGAGCGGGCCACAGCGAAGTGTGTGAGGGGGGGGGAGCCTCGTTCCCGTTCGGCGGGAAGCTCGTGAGGGGATTCCCTCACGCCGGCCGTGTGAGGGACGGCTCCCCCGGAGTGGGGTTGAGTGAGGGGTTTCGAGCCGGCGCCGCTCCGTTTGGAGTCGTTCCGGTTAAGGGAGCGTCGGGCCGAGCCGTCTTTTCCCGCGGGCGCGCCGCTCTTTTTGGGGCGGCCGGAAAGTGAAGCGGCGCCGTTGGCGGCGGTTCCTTCTTCCGTTTGGCGAGCGCCGCCTCTCGGTTAACCGCGCCGCGCGGGTGGGGGGGGAGGTTTCTGCCTGCCTTTCCCTTTGGCCCCGGGAGCGCCTCATCTCGGCCGGCCCCCCGGGGCGGAGAAAGAGAAAGATTCCGCGGTTCTCCTCAGACTGCCGAACCCACCCCCTTCGCCCTCCCCTCTCCCGGCCTGGAGTGTCAGTCAGCGCCCCGCCAAAGAGCCTTGCAACCACCGCCACCCCCCCCTCACGGTCCGAGCCACGCCGCTAACCGGCGCTCCTCGGTTTCCCGCGCGCGGCGCCTCCGCCCTCAAAACGCGGCGCTGGCCGTCGGGACGTCCAAAGCGGCCGGGCGGGTGTCGGCCTTTTTCCCCGCGCGGGGCTGGGAGCCCGGCTGACGGGGTCCTGCCGAAGGCGGCGGTGACAGCCTGGCACGCTGCAGCCCCTATCTGCCGCTGAGGGAAGTGGCGCGGCGGCGGCGGCGGCGGTTCCTACCTTCCTTCTCCCTCTCGCCCCCCCGCCCCCCTTTTTTTGGCTCAAGGGAGGACGGCACCGGGCGGCCGGGGGGTTTCTTCCTCCCTCCCCCATCATCCCGGATACTTCATATTCGTCCGCTTTGGCTGAGCTGCGAAGCCCTCGGTTCCCCGCGGGTGACATCATGGGGTTGCTTGGGAAAGTTTGTTTTTGGGGTGTATGTGGGGGGTGGTGTCCTGCTTTCTCTTCCCAATAGGCTCATAAATACCGCAGCTGCAGTTTTTTACTTTTTTTCCAGCTTGAGGTTTCTGTTTGTTGATTGATTGATTGGAATAAAAGAATAAAAATACAATGACAGGGACCCATATGCAACGTTAGTGCACTTATGCACGCCCCCTCTACGGACCCCCCCTTACGTATGAAGTAAGGTCCCTGGAAGTCAATTTGTGACTGAAACTGAAAATTTGTAGCTGAGGCAACTGGATCAGGTAGGGCATTCCAGACTCTGACAACTCTTATTGCAGAAATCCTAATTTTTTTTACAGTCAAGTTTAGAACTCAATTTACATTGAGTTTAAAGCGGTTTGTTCGCGCGCCTATTGCAATTAAAACAGAAAAAAATCACTTACGTATTAAGTATAATTTTGTATGCAATATGATTTCTGTAATAACTTGCAGCAAGTAGAACATCTGGGATCAAGGGTGTCCAGCTTTGACAACTTTAAGACTTGTGGACCATCTCCCAGAATTCCCCAGCTTGGGAGCTGAAGTGCGCAAGTTGCCAAAATTGGACAGCCCTGGTGTAGATAATATGTACAACAATGGTATTCTGTGTTACTTGCAAAGTGCAGAAGGGGAGTGAGAAATAGATTGTTTTGACGATAGATGAATAATGTGAGACAAGAAAATTTATACGGTCATGAATTGCATTCTCATAACTTTCTCTAGTCTAAGCCATCCTTGCTTCTACCACCACTTCATACATGCTCTTTGTTTCTTTAGCTTGTCTCACATCTTCCTCGTGTGGGTTTCATCAACTCCATCTAACCAACCAACAACTTTTTCAATTGTATCCATTCAGTCACTCTTATACGTTTGCTTTGGGATTTGATCTTCATACATTTGGTCTGTCTGACCATGCCACCTTAATGTTTATATTGGCAGTTCATCATTCTAATTCATTCAGCACCAGTACATTCTCTTCACATTTTACTTTATACCCTGCTTTAGACTTTTGGGGGGTTCAATGTTCCTACAGACTCAGTTCTCATCTTTTGATAGTAATATGACCACAGGCTGGTTTTGGTTTTTGATACATATTCATTACAACAAGTCATATATTACTATCCATTATATTTCTGCCAATATGTGCACATCTTCAAACTTTCTGCATTCAAGTTTACATTTTTGTCTTTGATATGTAATTTTGAGATAACATTACTTGTTACATCATGCAGTCTTTCTGTCAATTGTTGAGAATAATTTCGATTCTCAGCTAATAACATGCCATCATCCGCAGAGAAAAGTGCATGCATGTTTGCGTATGTAGTTAAAGCATCTCTGCTAGTACCATAAGTGTATCATACATTTATGCATAAATATGTTCACCACAGAAATATCACATGTTTTCATCTTATACTTAATTTTCTATAAAACATTCCATCTATTTTCACACATGCTTCACTTCTGTAATGTATTGTTTTAGATACAGTCTTCACATGTTAAAAAAAGTTGCATGGGCATTCCATAAATAAACCACTGCCACATTTTAAGATTTTCCCAATTATGCCATCAACAGCTGCAGTCTTATCATTTTTCAACATCCAGTGTTTGGGAATTTCTTCTCAACCATTTTTTTCTTTGACAGTCACAGTTACAGCTTTTGGTTCAACTTCACACTTCGACATAACAATAACACTCCCATATACACCATTCCTTTCACTTCTCTCATTGCCACTTTAAATATATATACTTTTTTATTTTTATATAAGTTTTTTATTACTGTGTATTTTGGCCTTTGATATGAGAAAATAATTCCTTTCTCTAACTATATTATTTGCAGCAATATGTTTTGTCATTATATGCTTTACACAATATCTTTCATCTTCATTTTTCACAACAATTATTCTTTTTTTTTTTTTTTGCACTTTTTCTTGCCTATAGCCTGAGAGGCTTCATAATTCCACCAAACATTTTTCATATTTCTCATTTGTATAACTTCAGATGCTTATGTAGCAATTTATAATATTTCTACTCTTGTTACAAGCTGCTTCCACATCCTCTTTCCTTAAATTTACTTTCTATACATTCATTAGGGAAATTAATCTGTTTTCTTACATACAGAACCCATGCTTTCTTTTCATATGGCCATTCTACTTTCTTTCAGGTCTTCTTTTTCTTTCATATCCATTTTTTCAAAAATCCACTCTTAACACAATGTCTCCTATTCAAAAGTTCTCGTCAACATAGCTTTCATTGCTTTTTTAGTCTTTCATTATGAATAATCAAAAATACTTCTAGGTTTATATTCATTCCTTCTGTGTGTACTTATGAATGCAGTTCTTAAACTGTGTATTTAAAACAAACATCTTTTTTTAATCAAATACCAAACCAGTAATTTCATTCATAGATTTCCAGATAGTCCAATCTCTACTGTCTTGAACTCGTTTCCAACTCTCCATTTTATGTCATCAAAATCATGGGTTTTTTTTTTCACCATGAGTGCATTTATTCAGAATGTTGGGTACTTTTTCCAAAATTCATCTTTGGTTCTTTCGTTATCACTGGTCATTAGAATGCTGCATGCAACTGTGTTTTCCCCAATAAGAATTCCTGTTTCATATGCATCCACAGTTTAGATGCTACTTATTCATACTTATTGATATATTTTTAGCACTTTCATTCATAACAAAACCTATATTTCTTTTAGTTTCACAAGTACACAAGGTATCTATTTTGCTTTCATTCTTTTCATTTGCTAATTCATGCTGTTTACCATTTAGTTCATTTGCTTTCCAAGTCTCAGTTTTCCATGTTATGCAGATACTATATAGGCCCATAGTTTAGTGTACATGGTCCTATATAGTAACCACCAGAACATATGAAAAATTGAGACTTGGTGTTGGTTAATCAAGATTTTTTCTTTATATTTTTAGGAATTTAAAGAATTAGACTAAGTTACCCACCTACATTATATCTGCACTGCATGGAGCATTCTCTGTATATGATGAGGATAGTATTGCTGACTTGTTGGGTATTTTAGCCAGTATGATGGATGAAATAAATTCCTGTTTTATGCCAAGAACATTTACACTATTATTTTTGGAAGCTAGGACCTTGAATCTAGAGCCTATCTTGCAAAAACAATATACTATTGCCTGCATCCCGCTGCATGTGCTTGGGTAGTAGCTAATTTATCCAATAATTTTAGAATAGGATGCACCTAATAGTAGATTGGCCATTAGAAAACTGTTTTCATTGTATTTTTACAACAAACTTTCAATCATAACTATCACTGTGAGATAGTACTAAAATGGGACCTTTATACAGCCCCCCTTAATTTGATATATATTAAGTATTGTTTGAAAATAAATATATTTAAATCTTGTTTTACAAGTCAGTTTATCCCTTGTCATCTGTCTTGTATCTATGCTTAAAATTATAAAATTAGAGTAGGTTCAATAATAGTGTTACAAAAATAAACAATTTGGCAATTGCCTGTTTATATTTAGAATTAACATTGCATATTAGAGTAAATTGGGTTTAGGAGTGTATTTAGGGAGTCTGGTCTGGGATTGTATTTTAGAGGATAGAATGCAGCAACAGTCTATTTGACTATTTCACTATTGCAGATTAATAAACTAATTGTAATAATTGCTGTACTGATACTAATGGCTGACAGCAATTAAGGATATTGTAGCCCAAAATCTAACTTGGGACACATTTTTATCTGCACATGAATTAAATATTTTTTACCATTAAAGCTTATCTTGAAGAATGGATGCAAGGAAGGCTAATTAGGGGAAAGTAAAACTGACCATCTGCTTGAGTTTTGAACAGGAGTTTTGACATGTCCTTATTTGATGTAAAGAAAGATCTAGTCTGGGGCTTAAAGAACTGATGTTTTGATAATTCACTGTCACTTGTATTTATTAATAAACTCTTTCCCCTCATATGATGAAAAAATTGCATAACCAGAAAAAGGATTTCTTATAGCATTTTGCACAAGTGAGTAATATTTGCACATGTAACAACTGTGGGAAGTGTAAAGAGGCAAGATATGAAAAAGTTGGGTGATACAAGAATAATTTTAGAGAAAGTTATACAAGGTTGCAGTTCCAAGTGTACAAAGTAGGAAATTAGCTCCCCCACTTTGTATGTGCATTTTGGTGTTGCATGAATAAAAAGTGGAATTTATGCATGAATGTGTCATTTTGACAATATTGCTGAAGCCTGGTGCTGAATGCTCTTCAGGTGATTCTAGTAGCCTGGGAAAAGTTGATGTCTGATATAGGACCTCCTTTTTAGACATAGCTGCTGTTAACTGATAAGCTTCTGCATAGCTAGACTTCTGGAAAAGGTTGATAGGGTTAGAATCAGCCAGGTAGAAATTGTAATTAAAAAAGAAAAATCTCCTAAACTAAATTCTGATGTACTTGGTTCTAAACAAATCTCCTGGGTGAAAGGACTCTTTGGAAGGTAAGTAGTCATAGTTCTTAAAAATTCCCTTTTTGCTACCACCTGCCTAAGCTGACCAAAAGGAAGAATATCCTCAAAAGTTCTTATAAGTGATCAGCATTATCATAAATTAGTCTCTATAACATAAATTGTTGATTATATATAGGAGCGTATTTAGGCTGAACAGCTCTCTAGATAAATACGAGAAATGTGGACATTTACATGCTAATATTTGTTTTTTAAAAAGGCAAACTTAACTTAGGAAAGCTCAAATGTCAAAATGAGATAAGACCTTGTCTCTGGAGAGTGTGCATACTACAACAATCTATATCTGAGAGTTGGAAGCAAAGTGAAATGTGTGAATATCTTGTTTTTGAATGTGTGTGTGTGGGGGGGGGTTTCATATGATTGCACAGTGATAGCTTTTCAGAATTGTAGAAATTTCCCAGCATCCTTTGCTGCTCTTCACTGAGCCTACTTGGAATTGTAATTTAGTAACATCCACAGCTATGTGCTACTTATGTGAAATTATTCATTATCTTTTGATAAAGTAACTATGGTTATTACTTAATTATAGTTCAATCAAATCTCATGATCTGAACATTCTTCAAATGTATTTCATGGCAGACATTTACGAATAATACCCAGTGATGCAACAGGAGTGTTTTGAGACAAATGGAAATTTTGGTCATTAAAAATAGGACTTTGCACAATTTTAATTGTCTATATAATATTTTTTTAAAAAAACTCTGAATGCTGTTAAATGACATAAGTGGAGAACTGCCTGTATTTAGAGTTTGGAAGGATAAACAGTGTAGAAAAAACAGTCAGCTTTATATAAGCTAAAAATTGCTTTCTTCTCTGTTTTTGTTAGCAATGAAATAATAAGCTTTTCATCCAATAATTGTAGTAGGAGATGTTTTGCTTAGCAGATCTGGGGAGAAAGTTTTGGGGAAAAAATATGTGAGAGTAATGAAAAAAAGAATGCTTGAGGAGAATGCAATTGCAGAGAATATTCTGGTTGGGACTAATTCCAGTGTATTCTTACACACACACACACATGCAATAAATGTTAAGTGTAAGAAGATTGGTAAATGTGTTTTAATTTTCCCCAAATCCAAGGCAAAGAGACTATTAAATGTTCTATGCTTGGTTGGAACATTGTGATGCAACAATAAGAGGATTTGGGGTTGTAAGAGTCACTTGTTGAATTGAGTGGCTACAGAAATCAAGTAAATGAATAATGCAGTACTATACATGTAAATAAAAAGTCAATATGGGCCATTTCACATATATGTGAATAAATAGGTTAATATGTTCATAACTGTTCCCATTAATTTATCTCTCTGTACAGCCAACAGCTATTGAGAACAGCTGCAAGTTGTATCTATGCTTGTAAGTCACACTAAATAAGCAACACTGTAACCAACAGCTTTGGAGAATGAATTGCTTTTAAATGAATTGTTTTTTTGAAAGTCATACTATCTTCTTTGGGCACAAAGGATGAAAATGGAAAAAAAGGTTCACTGTGTGTTGGCTTCAAGTCTTGTCCTGCATGCATTTCATAACAACCATATACAGTTAGAAAAAAATGAGCAAAAGTTTAGTAAAAGAATCCACTTAGATTAATTTGGGGGCAGGAGTAAAAATAATAAAATTAAAACATAGTTTTAGGGCTTGGATAGATATGATATTTTGACATGTATAAGATTTTGTTTAAAAATAGCTGGTTTTGTCCTGCAACTTCCTGAGATTTTGGCCCATCTCAGAAAGTTATACGGAGTCAGACCTGGTTAATGCTTAGATTATAAGACCATGAAGAAATTCCTGGGCTGTAGGTTAGACCAGGATGAAAAACCCTCTCCACTCAAATAATAGAACAATATAATGGTTTTGAATTTGGTAAGAGCTCAAGTCCATTTTTACTCCACAACAATAATTGTGTCGTGTGATTTATGTGATTTGAAGAGAAACCAGAGCTAATATTATAGGCTTTCTTTTCTTACATATATAAGTTATGTATACAATATATGTATAAATGGTTAGTTATGCATGTACAAATGATGTGCTATATTTTCAAATTCTGTGACTTGATCTTGGACAAAACCAAACCAACCTGCAAAGTTGGTTGTCTGAGAGAATCAGCCATTGTTTGTAAGTGTAAACATAAGCTAATGTTGCTGTCCTAAAACTCTTTCTTGAATTAATTGTCCCAAAATATACATGCTTACATATGTTTACAGTATTAAATTGGATATATGCCTAGATTTACTTGTGGCCAATGTTTGATCCTGTTTTTTTTTTTTTTTCCAAAATACTTTTGTCTGCATGTTTGCATTGTGAGAGGAAAAGTCTGAAGAATGTACTTCCTTTTGAAAAATTCCATTAAGATTTAAATATGAGTTGGAGAAAGGTCATTACTAAATTTGAACATGTGACATGCATTTCAAAAGTAGTAACACAATGGGCATTATGGAAGTCACGCTAGGATTGACTGATCTCCTGTTACGCTTTTTGTAGGCTGGAGGCAAGGCTGGCAAAGACAGTGGAAAGGCCAAGGCAAAGGCAGTATCTCGCTCACAAAGAGCTGGACTTCAGGTAAGTTTTCAGGCAGCCTTTCACAGACACGTTTATTTGTATTTTCTCACGGACCTAATTAAATTTGGGAAGCATGGCATTCTCTCTTTGGGGCATAGAAGCATTCATTATATATTATTTAATTCAGGGGTGTCCAACCATGGTAATTTCAAGACCTTTGAACTTCAGCTCCCAGAATTCCTCAGCCAACCATGCTGATTTAACTTATTTAATTTTGTAATATATTGTTTTAATTGCTTTTTCAGTCAGACAGAATTCTTAAGCATCTCTAAAAGTCTGTTTACCTGGGTGAAGGAAGGCTGGAACTGCCTCCTTCTCCTTCTCTTTTCCAAGGTTGATTGACATATAAAATTAAGCCCCATTATGGTTTGGCTTATATTGTCCTAGCCACTTAAAAAAACATTCTGGTTGGTTTTATGTCTGTAGTAAACCAAGTCTTAGTAGATATTTTTTCCAGGTGATTGGAGTGCAACTTGGCTTTCTTTTTAACTAGTTCTTGCAGTTTCTTTTTCATCGGTTTTCCTTATGCTATATTCTGTCAACAGAAAGTTGCCTTTTTTTAGCTATCAAATCTGGGCTGCAAAAGTTCAATTGGCACTAGATGGCAGCATCTGGTGGTTGCCCAGAATTTTGAGAGCCTGAAACTAGTCTATGTGGCTTTTCAGTTGGTCATTAATTAGAGGGAAGATGTGCAAAGATGTTTCCATACTGGTGGTAATGGTGGACAACTTTAGGCCATAGGGTTTAGGTCTAACCTGTGGAAGCTCCCCCCCCCCAACAGATTATATTTTTTAATGCAACAGAAATGAAAAAAATTATGCATGACTGGATTCTTCCTCGTGCCATTCAAAGGCTCAGTCTGATTTTCAGCTGTGTAAAGATGATCTGCCTTTAGACACTTAAGAGATGCTGAATAAAGTGAGCAGTGCTTTTTCTCTCCACCAAATGAACTTAAGCTGTTTTATATATCTGAACGCTTGTCCTAAAACAGTGACCCAGTCATCCAAGGCAAGTGATTTTCTTTAGAGAGGGGATTCCACATTTCTTTATCCATGCACTGTGACCCAGGAGAATGAAAAATACTCTCCTAAGTCTCCTCTAGAAGACACTCCAGGTCAGATGTCAGAGGAGGAAGCCCAGATCAGAATGCTTGCAACAAGAACTTAAAAGCAGTCAGGACTGTACTTTGTGCCTAACAGCACCTGAGGAAGAAATATGCTTCACTGAACTGGGTATTTAGAAGAATTTCTCAGGAAGATATTTGTTCTCCAGCAGTTGCAGCCATGCATAAGAAGAAGCTCATCCTCCTTGCTGATTCCTTGGCCTTCCATCAGAGTTTTGCTTCTGCAGATCTTTGAAGTTCAGGAGGCTGTTTTGGACCTGTCTACAATGTAACTGTTTCATTGGCTTCCACATACATCTTTTAAGAAAGAGAAAAGACTTCTCCTTAGTCTTTACTAAAACAGTCCTCATTCAGGAGCTCTGGGTTCCTAAATTAAGTTTACCTATCCAAAATGTTACATTAGTTTCTAGGAGGAAGCTCCTTAATGCCATATTTTAGTCTTATTTCAGAAGCTACGGCCCAAAGAATGTTTCCCTTCTCTTGCACCAGCTGTTTGCTGTTTATAGTTAAATCCCCAAATATATGGACTTTGTACAGGTTTTTGTTCTTTTATTGACTCATAACAAAGTAGCAATAAGGAGGAACCTCTTCTTGCCATAAACACAGACTGGCATCTTAATTCTTGATGGGAATTTGGAAATTGGAATATGTTAGTAAAAAAAATTGTTTGCCAAATCATGTTCTTTCCTACAGTAAAAGCATTCTGGTGGTATTATAAAGTAGTGTTTATACCTCATATTACTTTGATGTGGGATTTAATCCTGTGATCTTGCAAGATCTGTTGCATAGCCTTAGGTTTGTAGAACACAAATTAATATTTTTAAAGTTAAAAAAACTATATCCATTTATGAATGAATTAACCTTCTACAATAAGTCAATGCTAGTTAGCCAACATTATCAATAAATCTTATACCAGACAACTCCAGATTTTTATGTCTACACCTTGAACCCTGCCAAATAAATTGTGTCATTTTCTTAGTTGCAATTCCAGTAATAGTGTACTTGTGTACTTTGGCATTTGGTTGTCTGGTGTAAAAACAAACAGCCACTTACATCCTGACTATACATTACTATAGGGTATGCTTGGATCAAGTGCCTTCTACCTCTCTGGAAATAGGTCACAGATACGGACAGTCAGTTAAAGCCTCTTGAAAGGGCATCTATGCTAAACAAGTCCTTTTGCTTCTAGTTCCCAGTGGGCCGTATCCACAGACACTTGAAGACTCGCACCACAAGCCATGGAAGAGTTGGCGCTACAGCTGCAGTGTACAGTGCTGCAATTCTTGAATACCTCACTGCTGAGGTAGGTTGCTGGAATATTGATATTCCTCTAATGTTTGGGTATTGAATGCTTCAGTTCTTTATACCTACCAGTTCTTCATTTTCCCAAATATTTATTTCATTTGATCTAATAGTTGTTTGCAAGCTTACCAATTTTTTTTGCAAAAGCTATTTTATTGTACACCTTTCTGTTTATATTTATAAACATTATAAACACACCAGAAAATATTGAAATAGCAAACCCTGATGTATACTTGTTCTAATTAGAAGAGGTTGCGTAAGTTCCCATTAGTTCTCCCTTATGTTTTTAAAACATTTAAACTTGTAAATTGTTACAAATATTTCTGAGGAAAAGAACATATGTAATAATGAAGGTATTGCTCATCAGTGTATGCATTGTTCTGAACTGAACTTCAGGAGGCATGTTTTTCATCAAAGAAAATATTTTCTCTAGCTAAAAAGGAATGAGCTGGATAGATATATTTTATCTATCTATCTATCTATCTTCATTCATTTTGCTACAATTATTCAAAAGTATCAATTACATACTTATATCCAACTATGTATTTGCTTTCAAATTCCATAAACAGCTACCAACAGTTTTAATCTCCAGTTTAATTCTTGTAGCCTTTATTCTTTTTTGTTACATGATAAACTTTAGAAAAATCACTCTTATCACTCTCTTAGCTTTTCTGTAATGATCTTAGCTGCAGTTAACTATTTCTCCCTTTAAATCCGTTGTTCCGTTTGCCAATTTTGTGCAACACTTTAGTACTATTGTGGATCTTATTGATAAGCATAATTGTAATATTCATATCAACATTCTAGATCAGAATTATAAGAAAGGGTTTATCAAGTTTGCAACAGTCATATATGTAATACAAACTGATGTTCTTGTAAGAAATATTAACCCTTTGTATCATTACTCTGAACGGGTCAAGCACGAAAGGCCAGCTCTACCTGTGAAAGTGCAATTAAAGGATTCATTGCTAAAAATCTATGCACAGGGCTCTTCTCAGCTAATGGTCAGCACCTGCTTAGAGTTAGATAAGGCTCAACTGAATCCCAAGGCTACATGGGGATTCTAGGCTGATCCCTCTTAACTCTGCCACTCCTCCTCCTCCAGAATTATAAAATGTTTACCACTATTTGCAAAAATGAAAATACGTAAATTAAGCTTGTTTAAAAAAACAAACCTAGGAAACTAAAATATGCCGCTATATTTATTCCAACAGGTGTTGGAGTTGGCAGGCAACGCTTCGAAGGATCTCAAGGTAAAACGTATCACTCCACGTCATTTGCAGCTTGCCATTCGTGGTGATGAGGAGTTGGATTCCCTTATTAAAGCAACCATTGCTGGTGGAGGTGTGTATCATCATAGCTTCTGAATTCTGTATTATTATAAAAGGTTCCAGCTCATATTTTTGTACAGGGTATTGCTTTATATATACATCAGTTCTATACTTTCATCCTTATGATTTGTCTTTAATTAAATTAAGACTATTTATTTAGCAGTGCTGTGTTCCCAGTGTTAATTTTAATAGAAGCGCAGAACAAACATTGTGTAGTCTTTCCTGAAGAACACTCCATCTTCTATTCCTCTTCCGTATCCTGATCAATCTTTAAACTGCCAGAACGAAGCCACATTCTTGACTTTGTCGGCCAAAAATAAGTCATTCTTGGTACATGTTTCTGGTAGTAGTTGACATTCCAGCAGATGGGCCTGGCTCTGTGTCTCTCTACATTCACACACTGTGTTGTTATCCCCAAAGAGCCTCCACTTGAGCGTATTAGTTTCACATTTAGGCATTCCGACTCTTAACCTGTTCAGGGTCCTCCAAGCAGTAGAAGGACATTTTCCTCTTCCATGAAAACCCTTTTAAATTGAAATATTGGTTGAAGAATAATAGTTGCTTGAAAATGTGAAGTTGGAATGGGGGAGGGAAGAAGAGGAGACATCGATGGGGTTGTATAAGTATTAATCAGTGTCTTAAATCTTGATGTGACCATGGCTCTGTCTCCTCATCCTTTGCTCTCTTTGCAGGCGTAATTCCTCACATCCACAAGTCTTTGATTGGAAAGAAGGGACAGCAGAAGACTGCGTAAAGAGGCGCTTCCGGCAGCCCGCTTCCTCCCTGTCATTGTACTGTAATTGGGACAGAAGAAATATGGGGATATGTGGAATTTTTTTAAAAGAATAGTTAAATGGAAGAGCATAGACAATTGACTGTAGACTTAAAACATTTGTATGTTCTAGATTTAAAGTTTGACAAAAAAAGTACCCTGTTATGTGGCAGCAATTTGTGTGTTGATTGGCTAGGTTTCTCCCATGTGTTTTATACAAAAATGGAACTGATAAAACCATTTTTTACAAAACCTATTCTTGTGTGTCATTCTGGTATACAAGGGATAAATCCAGTAAAATTAAATTGAAATGTTTAGAAAAGTCACACATTCTAAAATTGGATATAGCCACAATCATGATTAACTTTGTTTACTCTTGCTTATTAACATAGAAATCAAAGTCCAGATTTTGATGTCACTTAAAATAACTTTTATGAATTTTAACAATACTTAAAAAAAAAATCTTTTTGCCTAAAATCTTTTCTCTAAATTCCTACGTTGCACAAACATGGAAAGTGTCGCCCTGTCACCTTAGCAAAGATGCCCATCCTGAATTTTGCTGCTCACGGCTGATAATCTCACTGAAGGTGGTGGCTTGGCAGGGAATACTGCTGTCTTATTGCACCAGCCCAGTTGCTTTTGTTTCATTATTATTTTGTTTTGTTCAGAAAAACTCTTCATCTGTAACAAAATGCTAAAGGAGCAATGCTGCCTTGATTACAACTGGAAAGGTTACCATTTTGGTACCCCTCTAAACAAGAACCAGTGTTTCTTTCCACTATTAATTTTCAGAACTGCTTTACGCAATAGAATTGTAGGCGTGTTGCTGATTAAACATCATGGCAGAATGATCTCAAATCTCCAAATTCTTGGCTTAACTATAGTTGTTCTCAAATTAATTTGAATAAAATGTTATCTCAGTTATAATTCCAGGTTTGTTCTGATTAGTGATTAGTAATTTTAGATAAGTTTAGTTACAGTTTTGGATATCTAAAACTATAAGGATTTACAGTCTTTAAAGGAGATTATTGTTAAGAAATTTGGATTGAAGGAGGTCAAATAGGATTTCGGTGGTTTCTCCATTCCTATCAGTGTGGATGGCTATTTGTATTTTTTAAGTACTATTCACTATATTCCTGTGCATTGTAAGAAATTATAAACATTGTCCTTATTAAAATAGTTTTCAAAAAATGCTACATATGGTAAAAGTGAGGTGAAATTATTTAGGGAAGTTAGATGCAATGGCCAATTTGGATGCGGATGGGGACTTTGCGTTACATTTGCCGATTCCACGGTAACTGGTAATCTAATAAAATGCTGTCCTAACAAAGGCGATATTTATATAACAAAGTTAGATCTTTGAATTTGGCATAGGATTTCCCCCCCAGATGCCCCTTCACTAACAGTGTGGTAGCCGATGAGCACTGCTATAGTAGGAGGAGGGTGTTTCTTTCCTTAGGAACATTAATCAATACCTCTCCTGTGTAACTGATAACCTGGACTGACAGCTACAGAACAGACGAGGCTTCTGTTACTAAAGGCTCACCGGAGGTTTTTAAAAAGAGACTGGACAGCCACTTGTCTGAAATACTTGAACAGGGGGGCTGGACTAGAAGACCTCCAAGGTCCCTTCTGGCTCGATTCTGATTCTGGAACTTCCATACCTAAAATGCTTATTTTTTGCTGATGGATTAACAATGTCAACAATGCTTTGCTAATGAAAGAGGCTGTTTTCTAACAGATAAATAAAAGAGAAAGGATTGATTGGAGTGAAAGGTTATTTTTGTCAGGAGTTGAAAACAACTAATTTGCAGGCTGTTTAATGCATTAATCACCGTGCAGAAATTAATACACTTGTTGCTAAGATCTACAGGTTATCGTTACTTGGCCACACTTTTAGGCAGATAGCTGAAATGGATGTGAGTGCAATGGAATACCTGTAGGTTCCAGGATTAATTTAAGTTACTCATTATTTCTTAGGTGTTGATTGAAAGAAATACTAAAGGCCCACAATCAAAGTGCCACTGTCTCTTGGACAGAAAGGCCACTGAGGAAAAAAGCCTGATTTTAAACTCTAAATTATTTCTCATGCCAAAAAGTCTTACCTGACACTCTGGGAGTCCCTGCCAGTAAGAACTGCATGAGCTAAATGGGCATGCAAATAAGTTAGTTTATAGCAGGGATCCCCAAACTTGGCCACTTTAAGACTTGTGGCCCTCAACTCCCAGAATCCCAAACTTGGCCACTTTAAGACTTGAGGACTTCAACTCCCAGAATCCTCCAGCCAGCATAACTGGCTGGAGAATTCTGGGAGTTGAAGTCCTCAAGTCTTTAAAGTGGCCAAGTTTGGAGACCTTTGGATTACAGTGTTGAGTCAATCCAGTGTTGGCTAGAAAAAAGACGCTGGATTCCATTCTTGCAAGCTGTTTGTGGGAATATGGGGGCATAGGTTAGCAACAGAGCTTCCCCGTGGCTCATTCAATACAAGATTTTCAGGAGGAACAGTGGCTCTACATCCTATAGCTTTAGCTAAAGGGGGGGGTTGTGGGTGGGGGGGAGGAACATAACCATAAAGAGCATAACTTCACCTGCTGGGATTGCTAGAAAAGTTAAAACCACTTTTATAAAAAAAAAATGATAAAGTGTCTCAAGTGGTTCCCCAAGGATCTTCAAACCTCCAGCTTCAGGCTCGGCTGTTTGACTCTACAAACCGCTTTACCATACAGCGGTAGAGTTGAGTTTCCATTTTGAAAGAAAAATGGGAAGGTTTTTGGTGGAAATATCCACGGAACGCCCAGCTTGGCCTCCACGCCAGACTCAGTCAGCACCAGTTGAAAGTCCGCCCCACCATGGCAAAAAAGTCTTCATTGTGCTGACTGAAATAGGTGCAGAGCCTCTCCAGCAGTAATTCATCCACGGTGGGGTGAGGCCGGCCTTTGGACGGGTCAAGGCAGTGCCGTTCTCCTGCAGCCTGGAGGCAAAAGAAGCCTTTGGTTTCGTTGAAATAGAAGTTGTTGGGGCCCAGGTAAGGCTCCAGCCCCAGAAACTCTTCCACGTGACGCATCTCCGAGAGCGGCTGCCGTATGAGGCCGCCTCCGTCCACCACGTGGATCTGTGTGGTCGGGAAGAACTCCAGCCACCGAGCCAAGTGCAGGGCGTAGAGGCTGCGTTGCATGGCCTTGTAGCTGGTGTTCAGCTCTTGACCCCTTTCCAGGATTTCTTCCAGGGACTGGTAGGGTTTCTGCCGGGCTTTACGATTGTAGAGGATCTGGGTGTAATCGGACACCAGCCTTTCCACGGGATCCCGCACAATCAAGAGGAGCTTCACGGATCTGTCCATGGTGTAAATCCGTTCGGGCGCCTCTAGGGAAGCGAAGTAGCCGGGCGTTTTCTCCACGGTGATCTGACTGCTGTAGGAATTGGGCATCTGTTGGCAGTACCAATCCAATCCCTTCCGGTAATTCTCTTCCAGGTTGAAGAAGTGGATCTCGGAGTGAGCAGCGGCCACCTGGGGGTGCAGACTCAGCATCTCCAGCAAGGCCCTGGTGCCCCCTTTCCTCACTCCAATGATTATGCCTTTGGGTAGCCGCTGCTTCCAATCCTCCTCCAGGGCCTCGGAGTCGTTCCTTTTCCACTGCTCCAGCAGGTCACTCATGACATCGGAGTCGTTCCTTTTCCAGCTGGCCTCCCAGCGTCCTTCTTGTGAATAAATCTCACACATCTGGAGACACACCAGTAGCAGCAGGCAAACTCCGGCCATCTCTGAGCCTTCTCCAAGATGAGAAGCGGCCGGGATACCGATGCAGTAGAGGACAAACTCTGCGATTCGCAATCCTCTGAGCTTGCTGACAGCTTGATTCCCCACCCACCCCCGTCCGCCCCCTTTCTAGCTAGGAAGCGATCCTTCTGTAGAAAACTATGTTCCACGTTCACAAGGTCCACTGCTGGTATTTCACATTCCAGGTGCCCAGACTCACAGCAATGCAAATGAAACCCTTCAGCAGAAAGACGTTTGCTTGAGGAACTTCTTTGTCACCTGAAAAAAGATAGAAATATGATCACAAAGCTCAAGGACCTTCCAACTCTTTATTATTCTGTTCCCGAAAGGCCAATGATGCACGGCAAATCTAAACACGCAGATGTAGGTTTGGGTTCACCGCTTAAGTCTAAACCAGCCAACCTTTTGGACCTCAGGGACCACCAAACTCATAATTTTAAATCCTGCGGACCAGACACCCTGGGAAAAATCCCCTCCAAAAAGCCTGCAAGAAAATTCCCCACCCCGTTTTCCTACTGATCGATCGTTCTTTATTTGGGATCGCAGGATAATGTCTCCAGCTCTGTTCTCGGGGGTGGTGGAGGGGGGAGAGACTTTTGACTTCATGCAAGGAAAGCAGCAGAAGTCTTTCTCTCCCCCAAACTCCGCCAGAATGGAGCAGCCTCTTGGAGCAGGGATGCCTTGCAGGGTCCCAAAGACTCATTTTTGGCAGAGTTTGGGGGAGAGAAAGAAAGACTTCTGCTGCTTTCCTTGTGTGCAGCCAAAAGCAGAAGAAGAAAGAAGCGGAAAGAAGTAGCCCGGTGGCCAGGCGACATGCGTGGGGAGAATGGGGCAAGTTCCCCCCCCTCCACCCTTTCCCCCTTCCCCTCACTACCTCGTGTTGTTTGCAATGCAAGGGACACAAGCCTTGTGTTTCCGCGGGCCATGTGGGTGGTGCAGCCTTGTGTTCCTGCGAAGCCTGGATTAATTGCTTTGGGGGTGACATTTCTCTGTGGACCACCAAAATTTTCTCGCAGACCACCAGTGGTTCCCAGCTCACTGGTTGGCGACCACTGGTCCTAAACCATCACATACTTGGCTTAGCATGTTGTGTTAGTGAGTAGTGCGGTGGCCTAGAGGTGGAGCTCTTGCCTCACAATCAGGAGGCTGTGAGTTCAATCCTAGAGGCACAATGAGAACATATATCTGCTGAACCAAACTCCGCGTTGGCAACAGGAAGGGCATCCGGCCAGTAAACACTCTGCTAGCTCCATTCAGACTCCACCCCGCAAGGGATTATGGGGTCGTTAAAAGGAGATGATATTGTGTTAACCCAGTTTGGTAGTTTGCAAACCATAATTTGCTGTGGTTTTTTTTTTTATAGTTTATCTTTGCAAAACGCCCAGAGTTGCTTTATGGGTGACGTGGGCAGCATATAAATTTAATAAATAAATATAAAAACATAATAAAATATGGATGCTAGTAAGCTTTAGGTTTAATGAGCCAGGGGAACCTCGGGAAGGATCGCTGTATCAAGATTTTTAAGACTCAGGTTAAGTGTTTTGCAAATTTGTCAACACTGAGATGTGAGGACTTCAAACTGCCAGAATTTTGTAAGCTGGCTGGGAAATTCTGGAAATGGAAGTCCACACATTTTAATGTTCCCCAAAACCGATCTAGATTGTTGCAAGTTAATGTTTTTCTGTCTTTTAAAAAGATTTGGGGTTATCTAGAGTTTTGCAGTCTTCCCCCCACCCCCACCCCCATGGCCTACTTTGTAAAAATATGGATTAAGTTGGTTGGGGTAAAGCCAGATGCACACATATCCCAAAACCTTTGTTCCTCTTGCAGTTTGCTATCAATATAATATACTTGGACTTCAGTAAGGCATTTGACCACAAGCTACTTCTTGGTAAGATAGAAGAATGTGTGATAGGCAGCGCCACCACCAGATGGAGTCACAGTTGCCGGACCAACCACATTCAGGGAGTAGTCCTCAATGGAACTATTGTCTACATGGAGGTGGATTCACAGATTCACACCAAGCTGAGGAGAATAGCCCACACTTTAAAACAGGCCGTGGTAGGACTTCAACTGAGATGAGCGGTGGACTTCAACTCCCATAATTCCTCCTCCTCCGGTCATGTTAGCTCAGGAATTCTGGGAGTTGAAGCCCACAAATCTTAAACTTGCCAAGTTTGAAGACCTCAATCTATTCTATCTATCATCCATCTATCTATCTATCTATCTATCTATCTATCTATCATCTATCTATCTATCTATCTATCTATCTATCCATTCTACCTATTCTATCTCTCTTTCTATCTATTTTACCTATCTATTTTATCTTATCTATTCTATCTTTCTCTCTCCCCCCCCTCTATCTATCTATTCTATATCTCTTTTTCTATCTATTCTACCTCTCTTTACCTACCTATTCCAGGGGTCTTCAAACTTGGCAGCTTGAAGACTTGTGGACTTCAACTCCCATAATTCCTCCTCTGGTCATGTTAGCTCAGGAATCCTGGGAGTTGAAGCCCACAAATCTTAAACTTGCCAAGTTTGAAGACCTCAATCTATTCTATTATCTATCTATCTATCTATCTATCTATCTATCTATCTATCTATCTATCTATCTATCTATCTATCTATCATCTATCTATCTATCATCTATCCTACCTATTCTATCTCTCTTTCTCTCTATCTATTTTACCTATCTATTCTATCTTATCTATTCTATCTTTCTCTCCCCCCCCCTCTATCTATCTATCTATTCTATCTCTTTTTCTATCTATTCTACCTCTCTTTACCTACCTATTCCAGGGGTCTTCAAACTTGGCAGCTTGAAGACTTGTGGACTCCCAGAATTCCTCCTCCAGTCATGTTAGCTCAGGAATTCTGGGAGTTGAAGTCCACAAGTCTTCAAGCTGCCAAGTTTGAAGACCCCTGGAATAGGTAGCATAGCTGGTTGGAGAATTATGCAAGTTGAAGTCAACAAGTCTTAGAAGTGGCCACGTTTGGGGACCCCTGGTTAAGAGAAATCTGAAGGTAAGAGCAGCCCTACCTGTACTTTTCTTCCTCAGGTGGCACTTTGCTCCCGGCTGCCCGGTAAACCATCCTAACCCCCTCCCTCTCTCTCTCCCTCCCTCCCTCCCCCCCCTCTCTCTCTTGTGGCTTTCAAGCTGTAATGTTTTCTCTTCTACGCTCCAAAGCCTCGTAGCTTAGTTGGCTGTACTTTTTGTCCTTCACACAAATACAAAGCAGCCGCCACTTGGGAGGCTGCTAACAGCTTGCCAGATTCAGCGCCCAGGCGAATTCTTCGGTCCGCGTGAATGGAGCAGAATTGCACAACTTCTCAAGGCCTTGCGTGACTTAAGCAAAACATCAGGAAAATGCTGAATTTTAAGTGGACCCTAGAAGAGACTCGCCTTCCAGCTCTCAAGTTTCTCTCCATACAGAGAGTCCTCGACTTAACGACCACAAATGTGAGCCCCAAATTTACGTGGCGTTTTGTGAAGTGAACTTCTATGACCTTTCTTGCCAACGTTGTTAAGCGAACCGCTGCAGTTAAGCTAGTAACGTGGTTGTTAATGAATCCGGCTTCCCCCTTGAAAAGTGTGTGTGGAGGGGTTGTCACGTCATCCCTGGGACGCTGTGACCACCATAAATATGAACTAGTTGCCAAGGGTCCAAATTTTGATCCCGTGACCCTCGGGGATGCTGCAAACGTCATCAGTCACTTTTTATCAGTGCCATTGTAACTTTGAACGGTCACTAAATAAACTGTGGTAAGTTGAGGGCTGTACATACATAAATAAAAAAGTAATAATTCTCTGCGATCCTCAAGTGTTTCCCCTCCACAGATTACACCCAGTTTTATTTTCACTGCATCCTTGTAAATCAGCCGGAAGCTCAGTTTTGTTTTTGGGTCAGCATTTATTTAAGTTATACTGGGAATTATATTCTGTTCTTATTATTATTGGTTATTATTTATGTAAACATACTGGGAATTATATTCTGATTGTTCTTATTTATTATTATTGTTTATGCAAACTTATACTGGGAATTATATTCTTCTTATTTATTATTATTGTTTATGCAAATTTATACTGGGCATTATATCCTTGTTCTTCTTATTATTATTATTGGTTATGCAAATTTATACTGGGAATTATATTCTGATTGTTCTTATTTGTTCTTATTGGTTATTATTGTTTATACAAACTTATACTGGGAATTATATTCTTGTTCTTATTTATTATTGTTTATGCAAACTTATACTGGGCATTATATCCTTGTTCTTATTATTATTGGTTATTATTGGTGATGCAAATTTATACTGCGAATTATATTCTGATTGTTCTTATTTATTATTATTGGTTATTATTGTTTATGCAAACTTATACTGGGAATTATATTCTTGTTCTTATTTATTATTGTTGTTTATGCAAACTTATACTGGGAATTATATCCTTGTTCTTATTGGTTATTATTGTTTATGCAAATTTATACTGGGAATTATATTCTGATTGTTCTTATTTATTATTATTGGTTATTATTGTTTATGCAAACTTATACTGGGAATTATATTCTTGTTCTTATTTATTATTATTGTTTATGCAAACTTATACTGGGAATTATATTCTTATTGTTCTTATTTATACATTATTATTATTGGTTATTATTGTATTATTGGTATTATTATTATTATTATTATTATTATTATTATTATTATTATTATTATTATTAATAATTTATGCAAACTTATCCCGGGGCACGGTGACTCAGTGGTTAAGATGCTGAGCTTGTTGATCAGAAAAGGTCGGCAGTTCGGCGGTTCGAATCCCTAGCACCGTGTCACGGAGTGAGCTCCCGTTCCGTGTCCCAGCTTCTGCCAACTGAGCAGTTCGAAAGCATGTAAAAAATATGCAAGTAGAAAAATAGGGACCCCTTTGGTGGGAAGGGAACAGCGTTCCGTGCGCCTTTGAAGGCGTTTAGTCTTGCCGGCCACATGACCACGGAGACGTCTTTGGACAGTGCTGCTGGGTCTTTGGCTTTGTAACAAGAGATGAGCAGCGCCCCGCCAGAGCTGGAAACGACGAGCATGTAGGTGCGAGGGGAACCTTTACCTTTTACCTTACGCAAACAAAAAAGCAGCAGCAATTTCAAACAAGGCGAGAAATACCTCCCTGTGCACTAATCACATCACCATTTTTTGCTTGGTTAGCTCAGCTCTGTGAATTTCATCCAGACAGAAGAACAAAAGATACGGCTGCGTTCCTATGGGGGCTGACACCCCCCCCCCATGCTTTCTCTTCTCTTCTCTTCTCCCCCCACCCTCCAAGATTCATGGAAACCTCACCTCCTTTTCCTGTTAAATGACCCCCCCCCGGCCCCCCCGGGGGGACCAGCCAAGCCTCCTCACTTGCGTGGATCTGCCTGCTGCAATTCCTCCCCAGAGCTCAGCCTGGCGTCACTCAGGGCCTTTGGATGCTTTGAACGGCCTGATGAACTTGCCTGGGAGACCCCCAAGGCCCGTCAAGTGTCACAAAAGTTGCAGCTGCTGAATACTAAACAATTTCACAGCTGCTAGAAAGCTGATGGGAGGGGGGGGGGAGGCTTGGGTTAACTTAAGTCCAGTATACGGTCTCCTGCTGGAGCAGGGGGCTGGACTAGAAGACCTCCAAGGTCCCTTCCCTTCCCTTCATTTCTATTTCTATTTCTATTATTTCTATTCCTCTTTGTTTCTCTTGTCTGCACTCTGTCCAGAATCCCAACCTCTCTTTTTATATTGTGATGGATCAGAACTGGGTGTAATATTCCAAGTAGGCTCTCACCGGTGCAGTATAAAACAGTATGAACCAGAGGTGGGATTCAGCCGGGCTCTGACCAGTTCTGGAGATCCAGTAGCGGAAATTTTGAATAGTTTGGAGAACCAGCCAATCCCATCTCTGACTGGCCCCGCCAACCCCATCTCTTCTCTGCCTCCCATTGAGTCCCAGCTGATCGGCTGGGTCTTCTTTGGTTGCCCTGCACAGGAGAACGGAGCTGGAAAGCAGGTTAATGGGGTGGGGAGGGAAGGGGGATTTTGCAGTATCCTTCCCCCGCCATGCCCACCAAGTCACACCCACCAAGCCTTCCTTCCTTCCTTCCTTCCTTCCTTCCTTCCTTCCTTCCTTCCTTCCTTCCTTCCTTCCTTCCTTCCTTCCTTCCTTCCTTCCTTCCTTCCTCTTTCTCTCTTCTCTCCCCCTACAATCCTTTCCTGCCTCCTTCCCTCCTCCCCAGAGGTGGTATTCAGCCGGTTCGGACCAGTTCTGGAAAACCAGTAGTGAAAATTTTGAGTCATTCTAAGAACCGGCCAATCCCACTTCTGACTGGCCTTGCCCCCATCGATTCTCTGCTTCCCGAATCCCAGCTGATCGGCTGGCTCTTCTTTGGTTGCCTTGCACAGGAGAACGGAGCTGGAAAGTAGGTTAGTGGGGTGGGGAGGGAAGGGGGATTTTGCAGTATCCTTCCCCTGCCACGCCCACCAAGCCACGCCCACAGAGCACCACACCCACCAAGCCACGTCTAATGCTGATCAGCTGGTTCTTCTTTGGTTGCCCTGGACAGGAGAACGGAGCTGGAAAGCAGGTTAATGGGGTGGGGATTTTGCGGTATCCTTCCCCTGCCATGCCCACCAAGCCACACCCACCACGCCATGCCACGCCCAAGCCACGCCCACAGAACCGGTAGTAAAACATTTTGAATCCCACCACTAGATCATGAATACTTGACTTTTCCAGGGTTCTTGCTATTATTGCTGTAGGGATAGGATAGCGACGAGAGAGGAACAGATTTTAGAGGGGAAAACCCTGACTTGGCTTCCTAAATTACAGAAAGTGTTATTGCAGAAGGCAATTAAATAGGAAGGACGCCGGCCTGCCCTTGAATTGACCATCCACCCATCTGGCTTTTCCAGCCCTGTCTAAGGACGCAAAGATGGAATCGGGGCCTGGCTGCATGTTGACACCCAGGACGAAATCCTGAACTGCCCAAAGGATGGAAAGGGACAGCAAGGGACAGAGGTTGGGTTGCAGAGGCCTCCTCAGAAGTTGTTTTCAAGCTTGCTTTGCATCTAATGAGAAAGATCCCCCCCCCCACGGGAGAAGCTTTCCACTTCCTAACGCTGGCTAATGACAGGGTATGACATGTTTGGGGTCCCAAGGGCAGAGCGTGGAGGTGTATAGATGGTCACCAGGGCAACCGGAGCAGAGATATTGCAAACGCAGCACGAGGGATGTTTCCTGCCTTTTCTAGGAAGGCAGGAGAAGACTTGGAGGGTGGAAGCACTTCGAAAATGGCTTAAGTGGGGCTCTCAAATTTGGGCTGCGGGAAATCAGATGACCAATAGATGGCAATAAAATGGGGGATGGGGAACTATGGCCCCTTTTACGACCTGTGGACTTCAACTCCCAGAATCCCTGAGCCAGCACGTTAATTTACAATTAGCTGTCCCAAAGGTGCTTTTTTTTTTTTTCCAAGAGGCAACAACTGGACTTTCTTATTTTTTTTTCTTTGAAGACGTTTCGCTTCTCATCTAAGAAGCTTCTTCAGCTCTGACTGGAGGGTGGGGAAGGGAAGGATTGATACTTTATGGAAGGGAAGGATTTATAGGATTTAATCCTTCCATTTCCCCACCATCCAGTCAGAGCTGAAGAAGCTTCTTGGATAAGAAGCAAAACGTCTTCAAAGAAAATCCAGAAAGTCCAACAGAGATGGAAAACTATATCTATCTATCTATCCATCCATCCATCCATCCATTTATCATCTAGCATCTATCTATCATTCTCTCTCTCTCATCTATCTATCTATCATCTATCATTCTCTCTTATCTACCTAGCTACCTACCCTCCCTCTCCCTCTCTATCTATCATCTGTCTGTCTGTCTATCTATCTATCTATCCATCCATCCATTTATCATCTATCATCTATCTATCATTCTCTCTCCATCTATCTATCATCTATCATTCTCTATCTATCTATCTATCTATCTATCTATCTATCTATCTATCTATCTATATCTATCCATCCATCTATTTATCATCTATCATCTATCTATCATTCTCTCTCCATCTATCTATCATCTATCATTCTCTATCTATCTATCTATCTATCTATCTATCTATCTATCTATCTATCTCTCTATCTCTATCTCTATCTCTATCTCTATCTCTCTCATCTATCTATTATCTATCTATCTATCTATCTATCTATCTATCTATCTATCTATCTATCTATCTCTCTCTCATCTATCTATCTATCTATCTATCTATCTATCTATCTATCTATATCTATCCATCCATCTATTTATCATCTATCATCTATCATTCTCTCTCTCTCATCTCTCTCTCATCTATCATTTTCTCTCATCTACCTAGCTACCTACCCTCCCTCTCCCTCTCTATCTATCTATCTGTCTATCTATCTATCTATGATCTATCTGTCTATCTCTCGTCTATCTATCATCTATCATTCTCTCTCTCTCTCTCTCATACAGAGAGACAGAGACAGACTAGATAGATAGGGAAAGAACATTCCCCACCACTGTCCCAAAGGTGTTTTTTCAAGAGGCAACTGGATTTTCTTATTTTTTTTTTCTTTGAAGACGTTTCGCTTCTCATCCAAGAAGCTTCTTCAGCTCTGAAGAGCTTCTTCTTCTTCTTCTTCATCTTCACTTCTGAGAAGTGAAACGTCTGCAAAGAAAAACCCAGAAAGTCCAGTTGCCTCTTGGGGGGGGGAAGAGGCACCTTTGGGACAACTGGGACCTGGAGGACGGAGAAGCTCCACAGACATGGAGCAAAGTCAACCGGGAGGCTGAAAGGTTTTTCAAAGGTGGTTTTTTTTCTTTCCAAAGAATAACAAAATAAAATAAAGAAAAGAATAAAAGAAAAGAATAAGAGAAAATAAAAGAATAAAAATAATGAATAAATTAAAATAAAAGAATAAAAAGAAAAGAAAAAAGAAAAGAAAAGAATAAAAATAGAAGAATAAAAGAATAAAAGAAAATAATATAAAATACAGGCTAGTACACGATTTGTAACAGTTCATTTAATGACAGATTGAAATTATAACGGCACTGAAAAAAAATTTTTTTTCACACTTATGACTGTTGGCTGACTGTAAGCTGAAGGCATAAATGGGTCCAGTATCTGTTTTTTTTTTTAAATACCGGTGGTCCTGGACTTACGATGATTCATTTAGTGACTGTTCAAAGTTGCAGCAGCACTGAAAAAAGTGACTTACGGCTGTTTTGCACACTTGCTCACTTCACTTCACAACGGTGGCAATATGGGTCGAAAAATGGGCCAAAATTCACTTAACGTATGTTTCGCTTAGCGACGGAAATTTTGGGCCCAACTGCGGCCGTAAATTGAGGACTACCTGTCTAAACGATGCTGCGCTTCAATGGTTAGATAACCTAGATGTTGATATTTTGAACCCAGATCTTTTTAACGCTTGTATTTTAGTGGGTCCTGCTAACCTAGTTGAAATGTTAATATATCATGGCTAGTCCATGTATTTATTTATTATTATATATTTATTATTATATATTTAGCCAAACGCTAAATAAATAACCACACTCCCCGCCGCAGACAGTACATTTTTGCAATAAATCAATTAGAAGCAATTCCAAATAAAAATCTGTTCCCAATTTCCCCCGAGAGGACACTGCGCTCAACAATGGGGAGACGAAGTTCTCCGTATAATATTATCCTCAATCCGCCACATTCATTCAGAACGCAAACAAAATGAAAACTCAAGATTAGTAGTCTCGCTTTTTAAATAAAGAAGTGAAAATCGTCTTTCTCTACAAACTCTTAATTCTTTTTTGAGGGCTATCTACCCTGTTCTATTATCCAGCCTGGCTTGGAACTGGCAGGTTTGTTTTTTTTGCAAAGCAGTTCAAAACGAGAGAGAGAAGCAAACAGTTTGCATGAACGATACTGAATATTTTTAGTATTTTTATAGGGCGTTAAAGGACAGGGACTTAATCTGCCCTTAATCTGCTTGCAACAAGCAAAGCAATTGAAAAATCCCAGCGACCCCCATTCCCTTCCATAGGACTTCCCAAGACTTCCCAATTCCCTGTCTTTTACTCCCTGGTTTATCCAAAAGTCTTACCTTTTGCAACCGAACCACAGCGACAGGGCTCACTTTGCTTCTGCCCAGGTGTGCGGTGCCTTTGTACTAATTCTCCAGCCCGCCCACAACGCCAGGCAATCTCCTGGCACTAATCCCATCCTGCTCTCCCCTTCCTTGGGGGAGAAGAGAGAAATGACGGCAGTCTTCAGGGGACAAGGCAATTGAGAACAACAAGCCAAAGCCTGGTTTGAAACAGCCAAGCAACAGCCAAGCAAGGCAGGAGCAGAGCTGCGGAGATTCGGAGCCAATACAGGTATCTATCAGGAAAAACCACCCGTATCCACCGCGGAGTTAGGGCGAAGGGATGCGAAGGCCTCAAGTTGTCCAGGATGTTTTCTCAGCAGAGTGGTAGCCAAGAGTAAGGGACGAGGAAGAAGCAAATTGGAGCAGGCATCTTCGCTGTGGCTAAGCCCACATGCAGAAAGGGGTTGGGCATCGAATGGATGTGGCCGTGAGAAGCAAGAAAGAAAGAAAAAAAGAAAGAAAGAAAGTTGTGGAAGCTTCATCCCTGGAGGCTTTCAAGAAGAGACTGAACTGCCATCTGTCAAAAATGGTGTAGGGTCTCCTGCTTGGGCAGGGGGTTGGACTAGATGACCTACAAGGTCCCTTCCAACTCTGTTAATCTGGTAGGTAGGTAGGTAGGTAGGTAGGTAGGTAGGTAGGTAGGAAGGAAGGAAGGAAGGAAGGAAGGAAGGAAGGAAGGAAGGAAGAAAGAAAGAAAGAAAGAAAGAAAGAAAGAAAGAAAGAAAGAAAGAAAGAAAGAAAGAAAGAAAGAAAGAAAGAAAGAAAGAAAGAAAGTAAGTAAGTTGTGGGAGCTTCATCCCTGGAGGCTTTCAAGAAGAGACTAAACTGCCATCTGTCAGAAATGGTGTAGGGTCTCCTGCTTGGGCAGGGGGTTGGACTAGATGACCTACAAGGTCCCTTCCAACTCTGTTAATCTGGTAGGTAGGTAGGTAGGTAGGTAGGTAGAAAGGAAGGAAGGAAGGAAGGAAGGAAGGAAGGAAGGAAGGAAGGAAGGAAGGAAGGAAGGAAGAAAGAAAGAAAGAAAGAAAGAAAGAAAGAAAGAAAGAAAGAAAGAAAGAAAGAAAGAAAGTAAGTAAGTTGTGGGAGCTTCATCCCTGGAGGCTTTCAAGAAGAGACTGAACTGCCATCTGTCAGAAATGGTGTAGGATGTCCTGCTTGGGCAGGGGGTTGGACTAGATGACCTACAAGGTCCCTTCCAACTCTGTTAATCTGATAGATAGATAGGTAGGTAGGTAGGTAGGTAGGTAGGTAGGAAGGAAGGAAGGAAGGAAGGAAGGAAGAAAGAAAGAAAGAAAGAAAGAAAGAAAGAAAGAAAAGAAAGAAAGAAAGAAAGAAAGAAAGAAAGAAAGAAAGAAAGAAAGAAAGAAAGAAAGAAAGAAAGTTGTGGGAGCTTCATCCCTGGAGGCTTTCAAGAAGAGACTGAAATGCCATCTGTCAGAAATGGTGTAGGATCTCCTGCTTGGGCAGGGGGTTGGACTAGATGACCTACAAAGGTCCCTTCCAACTCTGATTATCTGTTAGATTAACGGGTCTGGAGACAAAAATCGTATGATGAACGGTTGAGAGAACTACGTCTACCCTGTTGAAGAGAAGGACCAGGAGAAACATGATAGCAGTGTCACTACATTTGAGGGACTGCCATAGAGAGGAGGGGGGGGTCAAGCTATTCTCCAAAGCACCCGAAGGCCAGACAAGGAATGAAAGGATGGAAACTGATCAAGGAGAGATTCAACCTGGAAATAAGGAGGAATTTTCTGACATCAACCCATTTCAGAGGGTTTTTTGTGTTTGGGGGGGCTGGGTCAGAACACACCTGCGTTTGTAAATGCTGCTCTGACTTGCTCCCCAGGGCAAAACTTTCACAGCCGAACGAAGAAGCGATGTATTTTGGGGCTGAGGTTCACCTAAGTGTATCTCCTGCCACACTGAACGAAGCGTCAGGAAGTGAATTCATGCCAAGAGTGGATTGCAGATGAATTTTACCATCCTGGGTTAGGTTGCAAAATGTCCTTCGGAGGCCCAAACCAAATAAGATTGCTTAATAAGTTCAGGAATGTATCCCTGGACATGCTGACTGTCAACTATTATTATTATTATTATTATTATTATTATTATTATTATTATTATTATTATTATTATTATTATTATTATTATTATTTGGCGGGGGTGGGAGGAAAATGTCAAACTTCCTTAAATTGAGCTTAAATTGAGCTTGGTTCAGGGCAGCAAAATGGAAGTGACTTAATTTGTTTTCTTGCAGGATGCTTCTATTTATTGACATCTCAATGCTTTCCAGCCCCCTCTAAGCAGTTTAGAGAGTCAGCCTCTTGCCCCCAACAATCTGGGTCCTCATTTTACCCACCTTGGAAGGTTGATCAGCCTTTCACCTTCCCGAGATCAGTAAAATGAGGACCCAGATTGTTGGGGGCAAGAGGCTGACTCTCTAAACTGCTTAGAGGGGTCTGGAAAACACTGAAAGCGGTATATAAGCCTAAGGGCTATTCCAATTGCTACCTTCCCTTTTTTAAACCCTTCCTTCCTCCCTCCCTCTCTCCCTTCCATCCATCCCTCCCCTCCCTCCCTCCCTGTGGTTAGAATGCAGTATTGCAGGCTAATTCCGCCCACTACCAGAAGTTCGATTCTCACCAGGCTCAAGATTGACTCAGCCTTCCATCCTTCAGAGGTCGATAAAATGAAGACCCAGATTGTTGGGAGCAATTTGCTAATTCTGTAAAAACTGCTTAGAGAGGGCTGTAAAAGCACTGTGAAGAGGGACATAAGTGCTACGTGCTATTGCTATTCCCTTCCTTTCCTTCCTTTCCTTTCCTTCCTTTCCTTCCTTTCTTTCCTTCCTTCCTTTCCTTCCTTTCCTTCCTTCCTTCCTTCCTTCCTTCCTCCCTCCTCCCTCCCTTCCCTTCCCTTCCCTTCCTTTCCTTCCCTTCCCTTCCTTCCTTTTCCTTCCTTTTCCTTCCTTAGTTCCTTCCTTCCCTTCCTCCCTTCTAAAGGTTGACTCAGCCTTCCGTCCTTCCGAGGTGGGTAAAATGAGGACCCAGATTGTTGGGGACAAGAAGCTGACTCTGTAAACCACTTAGAGAGGGCTGTAAAAGCACCGCAAAGTGGTATATAAGTCTAAGTGCTATGACTATTTTCCTTTCCTTTCCCTTTCCTTCCCTTCCTTCTAAAGGTTGACTCAGCCTTCCGTCCTTCCGAGGTGGGTAAAACGAGGACCCAGATTGTTTGGGGGCAAGAGGCTGACTCTATAAACCGCTTAGAGGGGGCTGGGAAGCGCTGGGAAGCACTGTGAAGCGGTAGATAAGTCTAAGGGCTATTGCTGTTTGTGACTTTCCAAGCTAGCTTCTAACGATCAAAGTCAACGGGGCAAGCTGGATTCGCTTAAGAATTGCAGCGATTCCTTAACAAACATAGCGAAAAGGTCACAAAAGTGGTTGCAATTCACTTAGCAACCCCATGGCGTGGCAACAGAAATTCTGGTTCCAATTCTGATTGTAAGTCAAGGACCACCTTTGCCATCTTAAGTGAAGGGGGAGGGAATCAAAACCGAAACCAACAGAGCATGAAAAAAAGCGATATATTTCCTAAAGTCCCATTGACACAACCCAGAAATACATTATGTATTAGATCACACACACACACACACACACAAGAGTGAAAGGTATATGAAATGTAACCTGGCTGATACTCATTCATTTGTGAATTCCGTAGGGTGAAAAACATGCACTTTGCACAACAATGGCTCAAGCATTTCTCTCTTCAGGCAAGATATACTCCAGTCCTAAATGCTGGAAAATCTCTTCCTCGGAGGCAGCGGGCAGGAAAGTTTTCTGAAGGATGGGAAAAATAAATAAATAAATACATATACCTTAATCGATCAGTGAAAACCTTTTTTTTTTTTTTTCCTTTTGGCATCCTGTCCAATGCTTGGCAAATTCCCCCATAGCTAAATCGCCTAGATCACCGCCCATACGTGTATGCTTGTGCACAATCAAGGACTTCATTCATAGCTTGTGCTAAACCAGGTTTTAATTGTATTGGTTGGAGAACTCATGACTGGCAAACTGAAATGGCTGGATTTCAGAGTAACTAACTAACTAACTAACTAACTCCTTCCTTCCTTCCTTCCTTCCTTCCTTCCTTCCTTCCTTCCTTCCTTCCTTCCTTCCTTCCTTCTTTCCTTATGTACTTACTTACTTACTTACTTGCTTACTTACTTGCTTACTTACTTATGCAGCATGGTGGCCTAGCAGTGAACCTAATCGCTTCCCACTCGGAAGGTTGAGAGTTCAGTCCTAGCTAGTGGCAGATATTTCTCTCCCCGGGAACAAAGAAAAAAATAATCTGCTGTGAATTCTGCATACGCGTCAGGAAGGGCATCTGGCGAGCAAACGCTCAGCTCCATCCAATTGCTCCTGACTCTACCCCGAATTAAGGGATTACAAGGTTGTAAAAAGGGAGTTTTATTTATTTATAAAATTTATTGGTGCCCATCTTATCTCTGGGCGGTTTACAATCTATATCATCTCTATGTCATGGCCCTGTTGGAGTCTGACTCCGAGGGAGAGATGGAACAGCTGACAGGGAGTGGGAGTGTGGCTCCGGTGGTTGTGGAGGAAACTGGGGAAGGGCACAGTCCGGCTGGGCATTCAGAGGAAGACCCAGGCCCATCCCCTCTTCATCCTAGGGCGCGCAGGGAGGAACGGATAAGGGAGAAATGTGAATGGCGTGGTCTACGGGGGAGGAAGGGGCCCTGATCTCCTTCATGGGCTGCAGCTGGGAGGACTAGTTAAAAGGACAAACTGCATATGGCAAAGATGCTGGAAGCAAAGCATGCATTCCTGTCGGAGCTTATCTGTGTTTTGGCTTCCTCCCAACTGTGGTTGCTGCGTTATCTGGTAGAAGTCTGCAATTAATCATCCTTGCCTGCCGTAGTAATTCCTTCAGTGTGCTGTGTTGGGTTTTTTAATTTCAAATTAATTTTATTTTGGGTGCGGACTGCATTTACTTCCTCTGTAAACTGTTTTAAGAGTTTGATATCCAGTCAAGGATAATTGGACCTTGGGGCCAAGTTGGAGACATTAAAGGGACTTTCTTCTATTTTTGTGACTTGGTTAATTTTGTGTCACGCCCTGGGTCATCACACTCTATCTCTGTCTATCTCTGTCTCTATCATTAACTCTGTCTCTATAATCTTTCTGTGTGTGTGAATTCACACACCCTATCTATTTATCTACCTACCTACCTATCATCATCTGTCTGTCTATTTCTACACACACACACACACACACATTAATATCAACTGCTACAATTTACTATAATCCAATTACAAATGGGGATGGTGGGGGCAGGACAGGGGGAAGGTGGGATTGGTTGTTACTCGATCAACTCCCTCCATTGTGATGCTCCCCAATTTGGGGGTCCCAAGCCAGAACTGGCCAAGCCAGGTCTTTAGACCCCTGCAAAAGGTCAGGAAGGTTAGGGGAGGTGGGGGAGAAGCAAGATGTTCCAGATGGACTCTCTTTCTGGGTGATTTAGTACCATCACAGGGCCCAGAGCTCGTCTTGATGAGTTTCTGATTCCTCTCGAGTACACAAACATGCCACAACCGCACATCCTCACTTAACAGAGAGGAATGGGAAGTTCAGAGTTTAACAAAGGAGAATCAAACAACCCCGTGGTGGAAGACTGGAGGGCTTATGGAGGCAGATCAGGAGAAGAACCAGGACCTCTCAGTGCAAGATGTCTATGCATCTATGGAGATTCTCAGTCCTCCAGGTTGTCCCAAAGGTGCTTTTTCAGGAGGCAACTGGACTTTCTGGGTTTTTTTTTTCTTTGAAGACATTTCGCTTCTCATCCAAGAAGCTTCTTCAGCTCTGAAGAGCTTCTTCAAGAATTTAAGAAGCTTCTTGGATGAGAAGCAACATCTTCAAAGAAAAAACCAGAAAAGTCGAAGTCCTCTTGGAAAAAAAAAAAAACCACCTTTGGGACATTTAAGTGCAAGATTTCCTTGGTATTTTTACACCAGAATTTGTATCCAGGTCTCACTAACCTCTTCTAATTACACCACCTGCCCTGAACCTTTGCAGAAAAAAAAAAGTTTTATCCAAAGGTGCCAAATCCAAAATCATTCCTTCTTGAGATTCTTGCTCCAGCGACCCCTTACCTGCTCCAGGTGATAGAGGCCATGGCTGTTGAGAGTCATCTTTTTCTCCTTCTTAGAGAAACGGCGGAGGTCTCGTTCGAAATTCTGGGCAAGGAAAGGGAAGGAAATGAAAGAACTTAATCCCAAGTGAAGTGCCAAGGGGGTTATTAATTTATTAATTTACCATTTCTAGGAATGCCACACTACTGAACATCCCAAATTAGATACCCATTCTGATTGCTAGGGAGCATGGAATAAAGCCTCAAACAGGTACTTCAAATAGCCAGGTAAGACAGCTTTGAAAACTAATAATATGATAACCAGATAATCCAAGAATTAGAAGCACTCTTTTGCTTTCCTCTGATTGCAATCCATTATTCCATGCCCTCTGGAACAAATAAGAATAGGCCTTCAGTTTTGTTTTGTTTCTTACAGAAATCTGAATTAAATTTCTTTTTTCCCCTCACCTTAGCTCTTTAACATATCTGTTCTGAATTTGATTTCAGTCTTCTGCAGTATTACAGAAGGAAAATGCCTAAGATTTCTTCTTCCATGGGAGATTGGGTTGAATTTGAGAAAAGACAGAAAACATCTCGAAACGCAAACAAGCCGAGGATGGGAGATTCTATGACGGGCTTATGAAATAGAAATGAGTCTTAATCCTTTGTACTAACGTTCCAGGAAGAAGAAAGTCGAGAGTTTCAAAGAGATCCTGGCCAAGAATTCAATAACAATGGAGGCCCAGAGGGTTCCTATTTCAGCCCCAACATTCTGTACTCCAAGCTCTGATCCTTGGCATTGAAACTCTGGATTAATCTCTCTTCCACTCTGCAGTGAAGGGACTTGACCTTCTCTCACAAGGCTTGCAGAAGGATTGGAGTGTAAAGGTTAAAATGAACCCTTTGTGTGCAGGAGCACCTACCATCTCCAGGTAAACTAAAAAAAAAACACCTGTTGGAAATTCTGGATGGAATGCAGGAAAAGAAAGAGAAAGAAAAAGAGAAGAGAGACAGAGACTGCCTCAAAATTTGGAGTCCGAGTTAATTTGACATCCCAAATACCTACATGGTTTAACTACATGATGGATGGATGGATGGATGGATGGATGGATGGATGGATGGAGGGAGAGAGAGAGAGAGAGAGAGAGAGAGAATAGTTGATTAGAGATATAGACACACAAATATAAATAGATGAAAGAGAGATAATAGCTGATTAAAGATATAGACACAGATATTGATAGATGAGAGAGAGAGAGAGAGAGAGAGGTAATAGTTGATTAGAGATATAGACACAGATATAAATAGACACACAGATAGAGATAGATAGATAGATAGATAGATAGAGAGAGAGAGAGTAGTTGATTAGAGATATAGATACACAGATAGAGATACATGATAGAGAGATAATAGTTGATTAGAGATATACACACAGATATAAATAGATGAAAGAGAGAACAGATATAAATAGATAGATGAAAGAGAGAGAGAGAATAGTTGATTAGAGATATTGACTGATATAAATAGATAGATAATAGAGATAGGTAGATAGATGAGAGAGGTAATAGTTGATTAGAGATATAGACACACAGATAGAAATAGATTATAGAGATAGAATAGGTAATTAGATATATAGACATACAGATAGAGATAGAAGATAGAGATAGAGAGATAATAGTTGATTAGAGATATAGACACACAGATAGAAATAGATTATAGAGATAGAATAGGTAATTAGATATATAAACACACAGATAGAGATAGATGATAGAGATAGAGAGGTAATAGTTGATTAGAAATATAGACACACAGATATAAATAGATGAGAGAGAGAGAGAATAGTTGATTAGAGATATAGACAGACAGACAGACAGACAGATAGATATAAACAGATAAACAGGCCCTGCTCCCCAATTCAGACTCCTCCTTAATTTGACATCCCCAATACCTGCATGGAAAGCTCCGTAGGAACCCTCTGACACCAACCCTTCCCCTAAGACCACGCCCAAATGAATACAAAACCACCCCAAGTCCACACACCGGAGCCAAGAACCTCCCTGGAACTCACCCGTGAGCCGGTCCAGCCAAGCAAAGCAAATGGAAACTGGCTGTACGGAGTCACAACCAAGTCCACCCGCACAGCTTTCCGGGGACTGGAGGTGCCAGGCCCCACCGAGGTGCCGAGCGTCCAAACCCCAGTGCCCCCTGGAGGGCTCCCAGCAGGGTCCCCGAGGCGGAAGATGGAAAGGCAGCGTTCAAAGTGGTCCATGGTGCTCGAACCGCCGCTAACCCACAGCTCGTCGTCTTCCAGGGAGAGCAAGCTACTTCGGTGGAAACTGTGATACAGCAAGAAGCCCTGAGGGGAGAGAATCCCAATCACGCCTAGAGATTTCAGGTAGTCCTTGACTTACAACCGTTCGTTTAGTGACCATTTGAAGTTATAACGGCAATGAAAAAAAGCGACTCGTGGCCAGTTTTCACACACTCACGACTGCTGTAGCATCCCCGGGGTGGGATTCTAACGGTTCGGACCGGTTCACACGAACCGGATGTTAAAGTTACAGCCGGTTCGGCGAAGCGGTATTTCAACACTGGCCCCGCCCCTCTGCCCCACCCCTCCCAGGAGTCTCCACGCGGCCTATTTTCAATGGACTAGATGACCTACAAGGTCCCTTCCAATTCTGTTAATCTGTATCTGTTTGGCAAGTCCTACCCTGCAGATCTCTGACCTCAGGGTAACTTTTAAAACAAACACACGTTTACTGCTTCCACTCGCATTAAGATTACTCTCCTACCACTTTGCATTCAAATCTTCGCCTACCTGCCTCTCCAGGATACCGATGACTTTGGGCAAGAGTCCCATTTCTTCACCTTCGGAAGGATGGGTGATGAGCAGGTCCACATCATGGCCACACGGCTTCCCTCTGTTGGGGACAGACAGACTGTCGCAACAAATTTCTGGCCAAGTTTGTTTTTATTGGCATTTAACATTATTAACAGTGCTAACTGTTGCTGCGTCGACCCCCATCGGCTGGATTCAGACAGAAGCATTAAATTATTACTAATTATTGTGAGTACTAAGCCAATGAGGAAAAGGAGGGAGGTAAATTTGCAATGGCAATAGGGAATAATATTAAAAAAAACCCATATTGATGATTTAAGGTGTGTCCACTGTAGCGTGGTGCACTCTCTTTGCAAAGCAGTAAATAAAATTACCACCATTTTCTCTTGGGAGTTTTGGCGGGTGGTGATCATTTATTTCAAAACTGGACAATGAATCCCACAAAATCTATTCACCTCCTAAATCCTCCGGTCAGAGTGACTGTCGCCCCAGGCAAAATCTGCTCAATCACCTGGAGTACCAAATGGCTGATGGCCTTGGCTTCCAAGAGCTCCACGGGGGTATTGAGGTCTTCATAATAAAGAAGTCCTGCAGAGAAGGGAAGAGAGGAGGAGGAGAACAGAAGGAGAAGAGAAGAGGAGGAGGAAGAGGAGAAAAAGAGAAGAGGAAGAGGAGAGGAAGAGAAGAGGAGGAAGAGGAAGAAGAGAGGGAGGAAGGAGAAAGAGACGAAGGAGTAGGGGAAGGGGAGGAGGAGAAGGAGGAAGAGGAGGAGGAGGAGGAGGAGAAAAAAGAGATGGACAGAAATGTAATTTAAGGACCGGGTTCGTATCTTGACATTTCCAAAAAGCCTTATAGAATATTGTATAATCTCCAGATATATGTAAGTTATAGATCCCATAATTCCCAACTGGCAAGTTGTTATATGGATATTAATATTGGTAATATTATTAGTACTAATATTGATATTAATATTGGTAATAATACTGAATTTCATTTCCTTCAAGGAACCAAAAAAAAATCAAATAGGGTCCATTCTTTTCTCTGGACAATAAATTATATGAAAATTTTATGTGAAGCCTTTCAGAGCTATTTATTACAAAAACCTACCAGCCCTAATCAAGCAAGATTTTAGAGGTGGACATTTGACTGGCAGGTCTGTGTGTGTAAGACAGAGATAGAGAGGTATCCTAATGAATGTTATAGATTACTAAGACATTAAATTTATTAGAGCTGTATAAAATACTAATTTGATCAGCTAGTTTGATGCTTATACTTTTCAGGAAAAAAAAAAGGTTGTTCTGTATATCATGATGTTTTAAACATAACATTGTTAAACTCGGTTAACCTTCCCCCCCGTCTCCTATTATAAAACCCAAGACTCAATCCACATATATTTATGGAAAATCAAAATGGAAAAAAAGCAATTTTATACCATGTAATAAAAACCATAGAATGACTTCTAAAGGCAGTTGCGCCAGAGTAGCAAAAAGTCTCGTAGCTTAATGAAATACTGAATAATTTACCGCTCACCCCAAAAAACCCTTTGCAGTCAAGATATTGTCAATCCCAAGTTGAAGCAAAATCATAATCACCACTCCAGCTTCTATTCTACTATGCCGTTGCTGTAATACGGTGCCGCCAATATTCAAATAAACTAAATTAAAGTTACTTCTCTTTTGCAGGAATCTCTCACCTGCCTGTTGTTCTTTGTTCAGTTTTATTTGGTGCAGCTGTAAGTCAGCGAGGGTCCTCAGCCCTTCCTGGTACCACTGGCTGGCTATCTTTACCCCAACTCCAAAGATCTTCGTGAAAAGCTATGGAAAAAAAGAAATTCCTGAAAACACCTGCCCTGTCTTGCGTAAGCAAAGGGTCCACAATTCAACAGGTCACAAAATGTGGGTTCCTCTCTGAGCTTGGTTGTTTTCCTGCAGACATTTCATTACCAAACCAGATAACATCACCAGTGCTAGAAGGGAATGGGGTTTGTAGGGAGGAGGAGGAGGAGGAGGAGGAGGAGGAGGAGGAGGAGGAGGAGGAGGAGGAGGAGGAGGAGAACTGTGGGGTCCTTGGCAGGGGTGGGATTCTACCTGTTTGGACCGGTTGTATAGAACCAGTTGTTATGATTCTGCCCAGTTCAGAGAACCGGCAAATTGTGCCACTGGCTGGCCCCACCCCTCCCTTTCCCGCCCACTTACTCCTTACCTGGCATGCATGCCATCAAACTTGCCTGTTAAGTTGCTATTTCCCCCCTTTTTTTCCCTGACCATGAGCTGTTCTGTTGTGCCGGGAGATTTAGATTAGCTAGAACGCAGGAAATCGTTGGATTTCTTGCTTTCTAGCTAATCTAAAAGCAGAGCTGAACCTTCCTTAGGACTGAAGCTTCTATTTTTCAGTGCAGACCCAGGCAGCAGATTGCAGATAGATAGATCTCTAAGTGAACCTGTGATTCTGTGCGCAACTCAATCTGCCTGCCTGCTTTGCCTGATTTAGGGTAAAAGTTGTTCTTTTTTAATAAAAAAATTAAATATTTACAATATTTACATACAAACCGTGCCCAGCCAGTCACAGGACCACCAAGCCACACCCACAAATTAGGCCACACCCATAGAACCGGTTGTTAAGAAATTTGAATCCCACCCCTGGTCCTTGGTGCTCTCTGAGCTTGGTTGTTTTCCTGCAGACATTTCATTACCAAACCAGATAACACCATCAATACGCTGGTAAGGAAACGTCTGCAAGAAAACCAGCAAACTGAGAGCATCAAGGACCCCCCATTTCAACCCTGAGCTACAAATATTCTGTTCTATTGGAAGAGACATTCAAAGAGGATTGGCATTTCCAAAAACAAAGCAAAATCATTGTTTGCCGCTAGCATTTTCCTGGACTTCTCCGGTGCGGTTTCTTAACTACAGAAAGCCGGGTTCATTCTTAAGACTAGAAAATGGGTTACAGCCCATTTTCAATCCTGGCTATTCACTGGGTGACTTTGGGCCAGCACCTCTCACTTTACATTAAAAACAAAAGCACAATAAACAACAATCCAAAATCACAGGCTCCAATTAACCTCTCCAGGCTGGCCAAGTGACTTTATAGCAATAGGCTGCATCCAAGGAGAAGTTCTTTAAACTCCTTAAATAATTTTCACAAAAATAAAATTCAGGGATGGGCCCTTCTAAAGTCGGCGGATGGGTAAACATTTGCTCCTGTGTACTTTGTATATTTTGGGATTTCACTAGACGTAGGTTCACTATTTCTAGGTTCTACTATATCACATGACCTAAAATGGACACCTAACATCAAAAATGTCATCAAAAAAAGCACAACAAAGAATGTTCTTTCTGCGCCAACTCAGAAAGCTCAAACTGCCCAAGAAGCTGCTGATCCAGTTCTACAGAGGAAGGATGGAGTCTGTCATCTGCACCTCTATAACTGTCTGGTTTGGCTCTGCAACCCAACAAGACAGACACAGACTCCAGAGGATAATTAGGACTGCAGAAAAAACAATTACTACCAACCTGCCTTCCATCAAGGACCTGTATACTGCACGAGTCACAAAGAGGGCTGTGAAAATATCTGCAGACCCCTCACATCCCGGATATAAACTGTTTCAACTCCTTCCCTCAAAACGATGCTGTAGAGCCCTGCACACCAAAACTAGACACAAGGACGTTTTTCCCTGAACGCCATCACTCTGCTAAACAAATAATTCTCTCAACATTGTCAAACTATTTACTAAGTCTACATTACTATTACTACTATTAATCCTCCCTTCCTTTCACCCATCCCCTCCCACTTGTGACTGTATGACTGTAACCTTGTTGCTTGTATCCTTACGATTTATGTTGACCATTTCCTAGTAGGATTTGATTGCTTGTTGTATCCTATGACTATCATTAAGTGTTGGACCTGATGATTCTTGACGGATGTATCTTTTCTTTTATGTACACTGAGAGCATTTGCACCAAAGACAAATTCCTTGTGTGTCCAATCACACTTGGCCAATAAAGTATTCTATTCTGTTCTATTCTATTCTATGTAGAAGTAGGTCTCTGGAACTATCAATTTAAATATAAAATATTCAGTTTTTTAAAACTTGGGGATTGAAATTTCAGCACATACTTTGACCCTAGAGTACACTGGGGCCTTGAAACTTGCATTAGCACTCCAAAACTTAAGGAGGTTAAACTTCTCCCGAAATCAGAAGGGCACCCAGGATTCAGGCAGTGAATCTCTGGCAATAGGGATACAATGAAAAGCCACATTCCAAATTCCTGGCCGTGTTCTCCCCCAATTCTAGCAGTAGCTGTTGGCTGCACCTTCATTGTCTGGTATCTCTCCGAGTGTCTGACTTTCTCCACTTCTGAAGACATCCCGTCTTCCAGCATTTCCTGTTGGGAAGACACAAACAATACAGGGTAGTCCTTGGCTTATGACCACCAATGAGTCCGACATTGCTAAATAAGACGGTTGTAAAGTGAGTTTGGTCCCATTTTACGACTTTCTTGCTACAGCTGCTAAGTGATTCACTGCAGTTGTTAAGTTAGTAACATGGTTGTTAAGTGAATCTGGCTTCCAGGAGGAGGAGGAGGAGGAGGAGGAAGAGGAGGAGGAGAAGTAGAGGAGGAAGCAAAAATGGGAGGAGAAGGAGAAGGAGGAGGAGGAAGCTAAGTAGAGGAGGAAGCAAAAGTAGTAGTAGTAGGAGGAAGATAAGTAGAGCAGGAAGCAAAAGTAGGAGAAGGAGAAGGAGAAGGAGGAGAAGGAGAAGGAGGAGAAGGAGGAAGCTAAGTAGAGGAGGAAGCAAAAGTAGTAGTAGTAGGAGGAGGAGGAGGATAAGTAGAGCAGGAAGCAAAAGTAGGAGGAGGAGGAGGAGGAGGAGGAGAAGGAGGAGAAGGAGGAAGCTAAATAGAGGAGGAAGCAAAAGTAATAGTAGGAGGAGGATAAGTAGAGCAGGAAGCAAAAGGAGGAGGAGGAGGAAAAGGAGAAGGAGGAAGCTAAGTAGAGGAGGAAGCAAAAGTAGGAGGAGGAGGAGGAGAAGGAGGAGAAGGGAAGGAAGGAGAAGGAGGAGGAGGAAAAGGAGGAAGCTAAGTAGAGGAGGAAGCAAAAGTAGGAGGAGGAGGAGGAGAAGGAGGAGGAGGAAAAGGAGGAAGCTAAGTAGAGGAGGAAGCAAAAGTAGTAGTAGTAGTAGAGGAGGAGGAGGATAAGTAGAGCAGGAAGAAAAGTAGGAGGAGGAGAAGAAGCTAAGTAGAGGAGGAAGCAAAAGTAGGAGGAGGAGGAGGAGAAGGAGGAGGAGGAAAAGGAGGAAGCTAAGTAGAGGAGGAAGCAAAAGTAGTAGTAGTAGTAGGAGGAGGAGGATAAGTAGAGCAGGAAGCAAAAAGTAGGAGGAGGAGGAGGAGGAGGAGGAAGGAGGAGGAGGAGGAGAAGGAGGAAGAAAATAGAGGAGGAAGCAAAAGTAATAGTAGGAGGAGGATAAGTAGAGCAGGAAGCAAAAGGAGGAGGAGGAGGAAAAGGAGAAGGAGGAAGCTAAGTAGAGGAGGGAAGCAAAAGTAGGAGGAGGAGGAGGAGAAGGAGGAGAAGGAGAAAGGAGGAGGAGGAAAAGGAGGAAGCTAAGTAGAGGAGGAAGCAAAAGTAGGAGGAGGAGGAGGAGAGGAGGAGAAGGAGAAGGAGGAGGAGGAAAGGAGGAAGCTAAGTAGAGGAGGAAGCAAAAGTAGTAGTAGTAGTAGGAGGAGGAGGATAAGTAGAGCAGGAAGCAAAAGTAGGAGGAGGAGGAAAAGGAGAAGGAGGAAGCTAAGTAGAGGAGGAAGCAAAAGTAGGAGGAGGAGGAGAGGAGGGAGGAGGAGGAAAAGGAGGAAGCTAAGTAGAGGAGGAAGCAAAAGTAGTAGTAGTAGAGAAGGAGGAGGAGAAGGAGGATAAGTAGAGCAGGAAGCAAAAGTAGGAGGAGGAGGAGAAGGAGGAAGGCTAAGTAGAGGAGGAAGCAAAAGTAGTAGTAGTAGTAGTAGGAGGAGGAGGATAAGTAGAGCAGGAAGCAAAAAAGTAGGAGGAGGAGGAGAAGGAGGAAGCTAAGTAGAGGAGGAAGCAAAAGTAGTAGGAGTAGTAGTAGTAGGAGGAAGGTAGGATAGGAGTAGAGCAGGAAGCAAGTAGAGGAGGGCAAAGGAGGAGGAGGAGAAGGAGGAGGAGGAGAAGGAGGAGGAGGAAAAGGAGGAAGCTAAGTAGAGGAGGAAGCAAAAGTAGTAGTAGTTGGAGGAGGATAAGTAGAGCAGGAAGCAAAAGTAGGAGGAGGAAGAGAAGAAGGAGAAGGACGAGGAGGACGATGAGAAGGAGAGGGGGGGGAGGAATGAAGGAAGAAAGAAACAAACAAACATTTTAAAGATGAAAGCAAGAACCCAAACCAGGGTCACCGCAGTGCAAAACGAACAGGACGGGATGACCCGACTCTTCCTCTACCTGGACAATTCTCCGCGAATGCTCCCCAATGCCGGGCACGGTGTGGAGTTGCTGGATTCTGCGGACCTTCCCGGGGAGGGCCTTAAGCACCGAAGCCGCCCTGGAAAAGGCCAAGCTGCGAACCTCACTCCCAGCGAATTTGGCCTCTTCCGCCATGGTTTCTAGGGCCTCCTAGGAAAAGGCAGTCAGGTCACCATGACACCTGGGGAGACACCCTTGGCCCACACCAAGCCCTCCAAAGGGGTTCAGACTCTTAGACCTCTCCACCTTCCAGCTGTTTCTCCCCCCCCCCCCCACTAAAAATGACACCAGAATAGGGAAATGGGATATAACACAACATAAATACAGGGATAAAGATAAGACAATGTAATATGTTATAATGAATTATAACGGAACGAATATTATGAATTGAGATATCTTAAAAACTGAAATTTGCTCGAAAAGGATGCTATAGTTCAGGGTCTTCAACCTTGGCTTGCTTTAAGCCTGGAGGACTTCAAATCCCAGAATTCCCAGCCCCAAAGCTGGCTGGGGAATTCTGGGAGTTGAAGTCCTCCAGGCTTAAAGTAGCCAAGGTTGGAGACCCCTGCTATAGTTGATAAGTAAAGTCCAATAAGCAGTTCATAACAATATAATATGCATATTTATGTCAAATCAATTTTAATAATGTACTGTGGTTGGAAGGGAAGGACTGTGGATATTGTGCACAAGAAGGTTTGGACCGACCGGCACACTGTACAATGGAAAGAAGGTTTTATGTTTTTCTGTTTGTTTCTGTTTGTTGTTAAAAAAATAAAATATATATATATAATAAAAATGACACCTGAAAACACACCAATAAGGCAACCCCTTAAAAAGACTGACATGGAAAGGAAAACCCAGGTATTCCTCAACTTACGACCACAACTGAGCCTAAAATTTCTGTTGCTAAGCCAGACATCTCCTAATTGAATTTTGCCCCATTTTATGACTGAAGTCCACACCTCCCTAAGTGGCAGAGGTTGACTGGTCTTCCTGAAGTCCCATTACCGTGAGCGTGGAGTTGGGGTGCAGCAGCGGAGTCCGTCTCTGGCAGATGTAGGGAGCCACCTGGACCTTTTCCTCTGGTGGCTCTGCAGGAGTGGCCACCTGGACAAAAGGGAACAGGTGAGATGCTTTGGAAGTGTCCAAGTCATCCTCCAATGAAAGCCATCATTAAACTGCAAGCTTTTGCTCTGATTCACATTCCAGCAAAGTCTCAGAAACCATGGGAAGGAAGGGAGGGAGGGAGGGAGGGAGGGAGGGAGGGAGGAGGGAGGAAGGAAGGAAGAAGGAAGGAAGGAAAAAGGGAGGGAGGGAGGGAAGGAGGGAAGGAAGGGAAGGGAAAGGAAAGGAAAGGAAAGGAAGGGGAAGGAAGGGAAGGGAAGGGAAGGAAGGAAGAAGGGAAAGGGAAGGAAGAAGGAAGGGAAGGAAGGGAAGGGAAGGGAAGGAAAGGAAGAAGGGAAAGGAAGGGAAGGAAGAAGGGAAGGAAGGAAAGGAAAGGAAAGGAAGAAGGAAGGGAAGGGAAGGAAAGGGAAAGGAAGAAGGAAAGGGAAGGAAAGGAAGGAGGGAAGGGAAAGGGAAGGAAAGGAAGAAGGAAAGGAAGGGAAGGAAGAAGGAAAGGAAGGAAGAAGGAAGGGAAAGGGAAGGGAAGGAAAGGAAAGGAAGAAGGGAAGGGAAGGGAAGGAAGAAGGGAAGGAAAGGGAAGGAAAGGAAGAAGGAAAGGAAGGAAGAAGGGAAGGAAGGAAAGGAAAGAAAGGAAAGGGAAGGAAGGGAAGGAAAGGAAAGGAAGAAGGAAAGGAAGGAAGAAGGAAGGAAGGAAGGAAAGGAAAGGGAAAGGGAAGGAAAGGAAGGAAGGAAGGGAAGGAAGGAAGGGAAGGGAAGGGAAGGAAGGAAAGGAAGAAGGGAAAGGAAGGGAAGGAAGAAGGGAAGGGAAGGAAAGGAAAGGAAAGGAAGAAGGGAAGGAAGGGAAGGAAAGGAAAGGAAAGAAGAAGGGAAAGGAAGGAAAGGAAGGAGGAAGGAAAGGGAAGGAAAGGGAAGGGAAAGGGGAAGGAAGAAGGAAAGGGAAGGAAGGGAAGGGAAAGGGAAGGGAAGGAAAGGAAAGGAAGAAGGAAGGAAGGAAGGAAGAAGGGAAGGAAAGGAAGGAAAGGAAGAAGGAAAGGGAAGGAAGAAGGGAAGGAAAGGAAAGGAAAGGAAAGGAAGGAAAGGGAAGGAAAGGAAAGGAAGAAGGAAAGGGAAGGAAGAAGGGAAGGAAAGGAAGGAAAGGAAAGGAAAGGAAAGGAAGAAGGGAAGGGAAGGAAAGGAAAGGAAAGGAAAGGAAGAAGGGAAAGGGAAGGAAGGGAAGAAGGGAAGGGAAGGGAAGGAAAGGAAGAAGGGAAAGGGAAGGGAAGGAAGAAGGGAAGGAAAGGAAGGAAAGGAAAGGAAAGGAAGAAGGGAAGGAAGGGAAGGGAAGGGAAGGGAAAGGAAAATAGATGGAAGGTGGGAAAGAGGGAGTGAAGGTGGGAGGAATACTTAAGACCAACCAATAATGGCTGGTTTAAACACTACCAGTTATGTTGCTTAAGCCATAGTATTAGTACACACACTACACACTAACTCCTACTTTACCAGTCAAAATGGCTGTTTCCCACAGAATACTAGGTCAAATGAAATAAATCTTTGGCAAGGACGACAAATAAGTTTTTCTCCCCATCTTTTCCTTTACTGAGGGATTTCGTCTAGAATTCAGGGATGGTTTCCTTTGGGGGTAGATACACAAGGAGGTTTGGGCCATCCCCGAAGGACTCCGGCTTCCGTACCTTCAGGCGGTGCCTGGGTTCAATCTCAACGGGCCGCCTGGCACTCATGCTCTCCGTGAACCAGCTGAAGTCCAGCAGAGCGGGCCCATCCCCTGCGGCATTGGCAGGCGGCCTCCCATTCTTCTTCAGCCACTCAACCACTTCATCTCCAGAATTGCCTTCGGACACAACGTGAGTCACTTTCTCACTAGGACAAAAGCAAAAAAAGATTTAGGGCGCTGGGGTCCATCACAGGATTGACAGCTTAGATGAGATCAGCTCTTGGCGCTCCCTTGGCTTCAAGATGGAGAAGTCAGGAGCCCAAGGTAGCCTCGGCTAGTTGTGGCTACTATTCTGCCGTTGTTAAAGGTGTAACAAAACCCATCCCTTCTGAGATGTCTGGGGCAGGGTCCCCAAACTTGGCAACTTTAAGACTTGTGGACTTCAACTTGTTCAGAGTAAATTCAGCGCCAGAAAAATAAACGCAGGTGACTGAGGCTTCGTTGAACTTCTTTATCAACATATAAAGTAAATTTTACAATACCAGTTGTAGATTTCTCCAACATTTCTCCAAACTCAAAACAGAAGCAGACAGGTTACAGGTTCAAAGCAGAACAGAAACTCAGGAGTTCAGAAAACAGACCTCAGTTTCACTTTAGTTCAGCAGGCAAGCAAGACACACAGCAGAGGAGAGAAGCAGTTTCATCTTCAACAGACAGACTCAGAGCTTAACATGGCTTCAGAGCTGCAGAGCTTAATAGAGAGCCATGCCTAGGCTACTTCTAGTTTCAGTTTCCAAACAGTCCTCATTGGCTGACTTAAGTTTCTATGCCTATTCATTGGCTGACCTTGTTACCATGCTCTATTCCAGATCATGAATATACTCCGACACAACTCCCAGAATTCCCTGGCGCTTTTTGATGTGTCTCCCCATTGCGACCTGCTTACTCACTTGTAATCCCTTTCTCCACAATCTCTCTGCTCTATAAGGTGGGAGGAAAAGAAATAGGTATGGCTGGCTGAGGAATTCTGGGAGTTGAAGTCCACGAGTTTTCAAGTGGCCAAGGGTGGAGATCCCTGACCGCTACCTCCTCTTGGAAGAATCCAGGGATCCATGATTCAGCGCAAGCGAGCATTTGAACCGTTGTTCGGCTTCCAAGATTCCTCAATTAAAAAAAACACCCCCTCCCCTAATTTCCACTTCAAAGAGGGATTCCTCTTGGCTTACACTCTTCCTGGCCCTTCAGCCCACTCCCACGGGGACACCTACCGGCAAGGATCATCTACCCAGAAGCCTCTGCTGCGAGCCAAGGAGGTGAGGAACGTTTTCCGGCTGGAGCCCATCCGCTTCTCAACCAGGCCGAGCACCACTTCAGGGAAACGCACCGGGTACTCGGAGTTAGCTGGCTGACCCGGCTCGGCCCGAGGGGGGCGCCGTTTTTTCACCGGCAGTTGGGCCATGATCTGCCCCCTGATGGGACACACTCGTCCTTCTCCCCAGAAGCCTACTTGGAGAAACAAATCATTTTTGTTTTAATGTGTTGGTGGCACAGTTTAATTCTGTGTCATTTGTCAGTGGCGTGGTAGTACTGCAGGCTACTTCTGCTGCCTGCCGGCTGCCTGCAATTTGGCAGCCCGGATCCCACCAGGCTCAAGGTTGACTCAGCCTTCCCTCCTTCCGAGGTGGGTAAAATTAGGACCCAGATGGTTGGGGGCAAGAGGCGGACTCTGTAAACCACTTAGAGAGGGCTGGAAAGCATTGTGAAGCAGTAGATAAGTCTAAGTGCTATTGCTCTTCCTTTCTCCCTTCCTCCTTCCTTTCCTTCCTCCTTTCCTTCCTCCCTCCCTTCCTCCATCCTTTTTCCTTCCTTCCGTCCTCCCTCCTTTCCTTCCTCCTTCCTTTCCTCCCTCCATTCCTTCTTTCCTCCTTCTCTCCTTTTCTCCCTCCCTCTCTCCTTCCTTTCCTCCCTCCATTCCTTCTTTCCTCCCTCCCTCATCCTTCTGTCCTTCCAAGGTGGGTAAAATGAGGACCCAGATTGTTGGGGGCAAGAGGCTGACTCTGTAAACCACTTAGAGAGGGCTGTAAAGCACTATGAAGTGGTATATAAGTCTAAGTGCTACTGCTGCTGTTATTTATTATTATTATTATCATTACTAGCATACATTGATATATCACAGTAACCAGGAGACCCCAATGCTATTGCAGACTAGTAGTTTGGCTAGCCAAGGTATCAGCCCTGTTATGGGACATGCCTGTGCGCTGCCTAAGGTGTGTCATAGGAGGGAGAACTGGCTTCACACCCAGTGGAAAGACACGTGTCGTCTAAGGCCCCCTTCCTTCCCAGAATTGCCTTGCGAATGGGTGCTGCAACTGGGAAGGTTCAGAGGTGTCTTCAATCTGAGTGCCTGCATAGAGCACCAGCTCGTCTCCCCACTGAAGTGGTACCTATCTATCTACTCGCATAGAACATGCTTTAGAACTGTTAGGTGGACAGAGGCTGAGGCCGGTGAGAGGAGCTCACCCTGCCATGGATTGCTAGGGCTCAAACTGCCGGAGCAGAGACCATCTCCAGTGTCATTAAGGCATTGAGAAGAAAAAAGAGAGAGAGAGAGAGAATGAAAGTGAGAATGAGAGAAAGAATGAGAAAGAAAGAAAGAAAAAGAAAGCGAGAGAAAGAATGAAAGAGAAAGTGAGAGAAAGAAAGAAAAAGAGAAAGAAACACGAGAATGAGAGAAACAGTGAAAGAGAGAATGAGAGAAAGTGAAAGAGAGAAAGAAAGGAGGGAGAAAAGAAAAGAGTGAGAGAATGAAAGTGAGAATGAGAGAAAGAATGAGAGAGAAAGAAAAAGAAAGCGAGAGAAAGAATGAAATGAAAGAGAAAGAGTGAAAGAGAGAGAGAAAGAAAAAGAAACATGAGAGAGAATGAGAGAAACTGTCAGCCTCAAGAGATACCCATCCCTACCTATCAAGATATATCCGCTCCTAATTATGGTTCATTTGTTGCTATGCTTTTTACTTCTCTTTCGGCTGTCATGAAACGGTGGGAGGGGGAATCTTCGAAGGGAAGAAGGCAGGAGGTGTTTTGCATTCTTTTGCTGGGTAAGGAAAGGGAGGGGGATTCTTTGTTGTAACTTTCCATTTCTCACTAACCTCTGTCCTCTTATATGCGCAACTGCGAACTTTTATCAAAATATGTCAAGGTCACTGACAGTAGCCTCATCATCACCTAGAGATGACCACATGATCCTATTCAGAAGTTTTAATTGGAAGAATCATTTGATCTCTGGAGGGGGGGGAGCAATTCTATCCCTTTGTATATGCATTTTACCCGCCAATATTTTAGTTTCGGAATTGATTCTGTTTGCTACCATTCATTTTCCAGTAAAAGATAAATTCTGCTCTACACCATGGAGTCTGAGTATTTCTTTCTTGGGATCTAGAAGGAGCACAGTCTGACATTATTCCGTCTTCTCTTTCGGCTGTCATGAAACGGTGGGAGGGGGGAATTCATCCCGTCTTTTGCAAAAATAGCAATGCCCATCACCAACCTTCTGAAGACAAAGGGGGAAGCGAAACCAAAACCCAGCCAACCGTTGAATTGGTCCATGGAATGCCAAGCCGCATTTGAAAAGTTAAAAAGACTTTTTGCTGCAGAACCAGTATTGAAACACCCCGACATGGATGCCCCTTTCGTGATCCAAGCTGATGCAAGCGATGTGGCGGTGGGGGCGGTTCTACTTCAATTAAATGAGAAGGGGACGCTACAGCCGTGTGCTTATACCTCCCGAAAATTGACTGACACTGAAAGGAGATGGGCCGTCTGGGAGAAGGAAGCTTTTGCAGTCCGTTGGGCTCTTCTAACCTGGAGACAATTTTTGGAAGGAGCGAAGCATCCTTTTGAGGTATGGACGGACCATAAAAATCTGGAAGCTTTAAAGACTCCTCGAAAGCTATCTCCTAAGCAGGTTAGGTGGGCTCAGTTTTTCAAGCGATTCAATTTCTCGTTGAAGTATATCCCAGGGGGAAAATTTTTATGGCGGATGCTTTGTCTAGAATGCCTCAATACAACAGTATCCGAAAAGAAGTGGTAAGACCAATCGTGTCCACTACACAGCTGGCTGCTCCTGTAATTACCAGAGCACAAAAAAGAGACCAGGAGAGGGATCTGTCCACTGACCTGATGGAACGATTTAAAGAGGCTTTGAAAACAGATGAGTGGTTCCTAGCAAATACGAATAATTGCACTATTCGAAATGGTCTAGCCTGGATAGGTGCAAAATTGTATGTACCCCAAATCCTAAGAAGCCAAGTTTTACAACAAACTCATGATTCTAAAGCGGCTGGTCATTTTGGGTTTGTGAAGACTCTACATTTGGTGAAACGACAATTCTGGTGGCCTTCGCTGAAAAAGGACATTGAGACTTATGTGGCGAGCTGTCCAGTTTGTGCTTCAGCGAAAAGGCCGCCTGGTAAACCACCAGGTTTGTTGCAGAATGTGGCCAGGCCAACGGCACCTTGGAAGGAAATTTCCATGGACTTTATAGTAGATCTACCCGAGAGTGTTGGACATACTGTCATTTGGGTAGTGACTGATTTGTTTTCCAAACAAGCTCATTTCATCCCTTGCTCTAAGATTCCTTCAGCGAAATCATTGGCCAGAATGTTCATTATACATGTCTACAGGTTGCATGGCGTTCCTGAGCGTGTAGTTTCTGATCGGGGGTCCAATTTACCTCGAACTTTGGAGAGAATTCTTGAAATTGATAGGCTCCGCCCAGAGCCTAAGCTCCGCCCATCATCCCCAAACAAATGGGGCCTGTGAGAGAACAAACGGGTGTTAGAACAGTACCTCAGATGTTATATAAACTATCAGCAAGATAATTGGGTGGATTTACTGCCTTTTGCGGAGGTGGCGTATAATAATTCTGTACACAGTAGTACGGGATTTACCCCTTTCAAAGTAGCCACGGACAAGATTTTGTGCCCATACCTGAACTGCCTCGAGAAAACCCCACTATCCAATCGTTGGACGATTGGATATCTAAGCTTCAACAAAATTGGCCGGTCGTTCGTAAAGCTCTGGACGAGGCACACCAATCTCATAAAAAATTTGCTGACAGGAAGCGAGCCCCACAAATGATGTATAAGGTGGGCGATAAAGTTTTCCTCTCGACCAGATATTTGCAGACTACACAGAAGTCGAAGAAGTTGGGTCCTAAGTACGTGGGACCTTTTCCCATTGAGAGGATTGTAAACCGGTGACTGTTCAACTGACTTTACCAAAGACTCTTCGTCAGTATTCATCCTGTTTTCCATGTTAGTTTGTTGAAACCAGAACATACCAGTACTTTGCGGCCGACCCAGTCTGATCCACCGCATACCCTGTTAATCGAGGGGGAACAACATTTCGAGATTAAAGAAATTCTAGATTCTAGGAAATGGAGGGGTCGTGTCCAATATCTTGTAGCGTGGAAACATTTTCCTCTTTCCCAAGCTGAATGGGTTAATGAAAAGGACATTAGGGCCCCTGATTTGCTAAAAAAGTTTTATGCCAAATACCCTGATAAACCCTAGGAATGTATGCCAATGTTAATACATAATTGTTTTTCTCTTACAGGGACTAATGTCCTTCTTCTAGGGGGTCCGAATGTCAGCCTCAAGAGATACCCATCCCTACCTATCAAGATATATCCGCTCCTAATTATGGTTCATTTGTTGCTATGCTTTTACTTCTCTTTCGGCTGTCATGAAACGGTGGGAGGGGGAATCTTCGAAGGGAAGAAGGCAGGAGGTGTTTTGCATTCTTTTGCTGGGTAAGGAAAGGGAGGGGGGATTCTTTGTTGTAACTTTCCATTTCTCACTAACCTCTGTCCTCTTATATGCGCAACTGCGAACTTTTATCAAAATATGTCAAGGTCACTGACAGTAGCCTCATCATCACCTAGAGATGACCACATGATCCTATTCAGAAGTTTTAATTGGAAGAATCATTTGATCTCTGGAGGGGGGGGAGCAATTCTATCCCTTTGTATATGCATTTTACCCGCCAATATTTTAGTTTCGGAATTGATTCTGTTTGCTACCATTCATTTTCCAGTAAAAGATAAATTCTGCTCTACACCATGGAGTCTGAGTATTTCTTTCTTGGGATCTAGAAGGAGCACAGTCTGACAGAAACAATGAAAGAGAGAATGAGAGAAAGTGAAAGAGGGAAAGAAAAAAGTGAGAGAGAAAAGAAAGAAAGAGAAAGAGTGAGAAAATGAAAGTAGAGAATGAGAGAAAGAATGAGAGAGAGAGAAAGAAAAAGAAAGCGAGAGAAAGAATGAAATGAAAAAGAAGGAGTGAAAGAGAGAGAGAAAGAAAAAGAAACATGAGAGAGAGAATGAGAGAAACAATGAAAGAGAGAATGAGAGAAAGTGAAAGAGGGAAAGAAAGAAAGAAGTGAGGGAGAAAAGAAAGAAAGAAAGAGTGAGAAAATGAAAGTGAGAATGAGAGAAAGAATGAGAGAGAGAGAAAGAAAAAGAAAGCGAGAGAAAGAATGAAATGAAAGAGAAAGAGTGAAAGAGAGAGAGAAAGAAAAAGAAACATGAGAGAGAGAATGAGAGAAACAATGAAAGAGAGAATGAGAGAAAGTGAAAGAGGGAAAGAAAGAAAGAAGTGAGGGAGAAAAGAAAGAAAGAAAGAGAGAGAAAATGAAAGAGAGAATGAGAGAAAGAATGAGAGAGAGAGAAAGAAAAAGAAAGCGAGAGAAAGAATGAAATGAAAGAGAAAGAGTGAAAGAGAGAGAGAAAGAAAAAGAAACATGAGAGAGAGAATGAGAGAAACAATGAAAGAGAGAATGAGAGAAAGTGAAAGAGGGAAAGAAAGAAAGAAAGAAGTGAGGGAGGGAAGAAAGAAAGAAAGAAAGAAAGAAAGAAAGAAAGAAAGAAAGAAAGAAAGAAAGAAAGAAAGAAAGAAAGAAAATCATTAATAGGCATCAGGGAAAAGCAGTGAGAAATAGCCTCACCCGCCTGGAACCCAACAAGCCACATTCCCAACATTAGTCTGTGGAGATTCTCCGTCACCCAGGCCATGGTTATCCCAAAGGCGCAACTGTTTTATGTTTTCTTTTGAAGATGTTTCGCTTCTCATCCAAGAAGCTTCTTCAGCATCTCTCCAACCTCACCATCCTGGCAGAGCTGAAGAAGCTTCTTGGAAAAAGAAGCGAAACGTCTTCAAAAGAAAAACAAGAATAAAATCCAGGTGCCTCCTGGGGGGAAAGGCACCTTTGAGATTCCCAACGTTTCCTTTTTTAAAAGAAAAGGAAAAAGGAGAGTCAGCTTAGCTCAGCCGCCAAGTGAGATACCCGGCAGGTGGTTCTCAGGTAGCCTCCTTCGCTTTCCTTTCTCATTCTTCTATCTAGAGCAGGGTCTCCAACCTTGGCCACTTTAAGCCTGGAGGACTTCAACTCCCAGAATTCCCCAGCCAGCTTTGCTAAACCATGGTGTGCTTTCTTTAGCTTTCCTTCCTTTAGCACAGGTTCACTTGGCCACTTTGCCTGGAGGACTTAACTCCCAGAATCCCAGCCAGCAAAGCTGGCTGGGGAATTCTGGGAGTTGAAGTCCTCCAGGCTTAAAGTGGCCAAGGTTGGAGACCCCTGCTCTAGGGGGCAGCAGGGATGTCTTAAGGCAGGGGCCTGGAGGGGCCTTGCCCGCGGGCCCAGGGGTGGTATTCAATTTTTTTTTACTACCGGTTCTGTGGGCGGGGCTTGGAGGGTGTGGTGTGACTTGGTAGGCATAGCTTGGTGGGCGTGGCAGGGGAAGGATATACTGCAAAATCCCCCTTCCCTCCCCGCCCCGCTAAACCTGCTTTCCAGCTCCGTTCTCCTGGGCAGGGCAACCAAAGGAGACCCAGCCGATCAGCTGTGGGTGTGGCTTGGTGGGCGTGTTCTGTGGGCGTGGCTTGGTGGGAGTAGCAGGGGAAGGATATACTGCAAAATCCCCCTTCCCTCCCCGCCCCGCTAACCTGCTTTCCAGCTCCGTTCTCCTGGGCAGGGCAACCAAAGGAGACCCAGCCGATCAGCTGTGGGTGTGGCTTGGTGGGCGTGTTCTGTGGGCGTGGCTTGGTGGGAGTAGCAGGGGAAGGATATACTGCAAAATCCCCCTTCCCTCCCCACCCCGCTAACCTGCTTTCCAGCTCCGTTCTCCTGGGCAGGGCAACCAAAGGAGATCCAGCCGATGGGAGCAGGCCAGCCAGTTCTCCAAATTACTCAAAATTTCCCGCTCCTGGTTCTCCAGAACTGGTCGGAACCGGCTGAATCCCACCTCTGTGTGGGCCCCACCAGCATAGGGGCCCCATACTAAGCTGTGTATGTTAACCTTTCAATGCCCCCATAAATACAGCAACATATTTATGACATTTTACTGCTTTTTTTTTTTACAATTAATACGAACATGCAAAATAAGATGTTTCATGTTATCAACCCTTTACATTGTTACTACTCCTGGGAGTAGCTGTCATAAGGGCCCCAGGACATTGCTTGGCCCCGGGGGCCCATAATGCTGTTAAGACGGCCCTGCTCGTGGGGGGAGGGGTAAGAGTAGGTTGCTTCCCACGCCTTCTTGGTCAGCTTGGGGGTGGGGGTAGGGGAAGAAGGATGATGGGGGGGACTCAAAACTGCAAAACTGCAAAACTTAAACCTCCCTCCCCCTCCCCCCACTTCGGAGAGAAAGTGATTTTTTTTTTACCCGCAAAGCTTCCGCGCCTCTTTTACTCCCGCAACCCACCGAACTTGCAGCCGGAAAAGTGCCAGGCGGGGGAGAGGAGGGGAGGATTTCCCCTCCCCCACCGGGTGCAGCATCTGCTCCAGCTGCGGTCCGAAGGAAGCCCCACCCCCACTGTCCCCGCCCACTCTTGCAAATAAGCTCCCGGGCGGGGCGGGGGAGGGGCCCCCCTCCACCAGGGGCAGCATCTGCTCCAGCTGCGGTCCGAAGGAAGCCCCACCCCCCACCCCACTGTCCCCGCCCACTCTGCAAATAAGCTCCGGGCGGGGCGGGGGAGGGAAGGGCTCCCCCGCCTCCACCAGGGGCAGCATCTGCTCCAGCTGCGGTCCGAAGGAAGCCCCACCCCACTGTCCCCGCCCACTCTTGCAAATAAGCTCCCGGGGGGCGGGGAGGGAAGGGCTCCCCTCCACCAGGGGCAGCATCTGCTCCAGCTGCGGTCCGAAGGAAGCCCCACCCCCACCCCCACTGTCCCCGCCCACTCTTGCAAATAAGCTCCCGGGCGGGGCGGGGGAGGGAGGGCTCCCCCCGCCTCCACCAGGGGCAGCATCTGCTCCAGCTGCGGTCCGAAGGAAGCCCCACCCCCCACTGTCCCCGCCCACTCTGCAAATAAGCTCCCGGGCGGGGCGGGGGAGGGAAGGGCCCCCCCTCCTCCACCAGGGGCAGCATCTGCTCCAGCTGCGGTCCGAAGGAAGCCCCACCCCCACCCCCACTGTCTCCGCCCACTCTTGCAAATAAGCTCCCGGGCGGGGGGAGGAAGGGCTCCCCCCCGCCTCCACCAGGGGCAGCATCTGCTCCAGCTGCGGTCCGAAGGAAGCCCCACCCCCACCCCACCCCCACTGTCCCCGCCCACTCTTGCAAATAAGGGGGGAGGAGAAGAGGGGGGGCCGGGCTTAAAAGAGCGCCGCGCCGCCCCGCCTGGATTCCCACTTTCGCCAAAGCGAAAGCGAAAGCGCTTCACTTTCTCCTGCTCCAGCCTCCAGCCCTGGGAGTCACAAGACGCGGAGCCAAAGGGGCGTCGTCGTCGGCGCTTCCTTGAAAGTCAGCTGGGAAGAAAAAAAGGGGCCGAGGTTCCACGGAGCGAAGATGCGACCCACGCGGGGTTTGGGGGGACGGGAGGGACTCGCGGGGGGCCTGTTGTTGCTGCTGCTGCTGGTGCTCCTGAATGCGGGGCGCGGAGAAGTCGGCGGGCCCCAGAGAGCCAACATCGTTCTCATCCTCGCCGACGACCAGGATCTGGTCCTGGGGGGAATGGTAAGCCTCGGACCTGCGTGGCGGACTTGCTCCACCCGGACGCCGCCTGCAAGCGTCTGGCACTCCAGCCCCCAGGATGGGCCAGTGGGCACCAGGTCATGGTTGTCCCCAAACATGGCAAGGTTTGAAGGCTTATGGACTTCAAACTTGGCAAGTTTGAGACTTGGGGACTTCAACGCCCAGAATTCCTGAGAGCTAACATGACAGGAGGAGGAATTCTGGGAGTTGAAGTCCACAAGTCTGAAAGTGGTTAAGTTTGGAGACCCCCCTGACTTAGGCTTATATGCCTCTTCACAGGGCTTTTACAGCCCTCTCTAAAGCGGTTTGCAGAGTCGGCCTCTTGCCCCTGCCCCCCCCCCAACAATCTGGGTCAGGGGTCTTCAAACTGGACAGCTTGAAGACTTGTGGACTTCAACTCCCAGAATTCCAACCTCTTGTCATGTTGCCTCGGGAATTCTGGGAGTTGAAGTCCACAAGCCTCAAACTTGCCAAGTTTGAAGTCCCTTGATCTGGGTCCTCATTTTACTGACCTCGGACGGACGGAAAGCCGAGTCAACCTTGAGCTGCTCAGGATTAAACTGCTAGCAGTGGGCAGAGTCAGCCTGCAATACTGCACTCTAACCCCAGGAAGGGAGGGAAGGGAGGAAGGAAGGAAGGAAGGAAAATAGCAATAGCACTTAGACTTATATACCGCTTCACAGTCCATTACAGCCCCCTCTAAGCTGTTTATAGAGTCAGCCTCTTGCTCCCCAACAATCTGGGTCCTCATTTTACCCACCTCGGAAGGACGGAAGGTTGAGTCAACCTTCAGCTTGGTGGAATTTGAACTGCCAAATTGCAGGCAGTCAGCAGAAGGAGCCTGAGTGAACAGCTGCTGAGGAAGGTGTGGGGACTGAGTTGCTACTGGGTGTAAATTCCTCTGGCATCAAGGATTCAGAGATAAGCCTTCATCCTGGAAAGGGAGGAAGGGGTGAGAAAGTGACTCGAGATGGCCCTGTCTAGATTCCCTTGGGCAAAAGTTTCCAGCCTTGGCCACTTTAAGACTTGTGGACTTCCCACTTCCACAATTCTCCACCAAGACATGGAAGTTGAAGTGTAAAAAGTCTTGAAAGTTGCAAAGTTGAGGAGACCTTTGCTCTTGGATATAACAGGCGTGGAGACAAAAATCCATCCGCTTTTGGAAATTTTGGTCTTGCACCATGCAACGATAAGATTCTAGCATTTATAGTTCTTGTAAAGTGTTTGCTGGCTTGGCCTACCTCGCATTGTTTGCATTGTTTAGAGTTGGAAGCAGAACAGACCTTAAAAATGTGCCCCGCCCACCTTCACAGCATGGAAACCGTCTAGAAATAGTCTAATAGTGCCAAGGAATAATATTAATCTGCAACTTGCTTGTCAATGTTAGTTAAAGCAATAAATTGTTAACATTAATTATCTTGTATTAGTGTTCTATAATATCTAATGGTGAGGGGCAATTTAAGGAAAACTTGCTCACTGCTCAGCATGTTGAGGAGAGGCTCCCAAACATATACATATAATTATTACTTATTAGTGTGATTGTTAATAAATGTAGGAAGGACATGAGCACAGCGATGGAAAGATTGAAGGGTGATGCAGTTTGACTTGGAAAGAGGAAATAAATAATGAATAAATTCTGCAAATTAACCATTTTTTTTGGTCACAGAATGCTGACCAATTGCTTCTTGAAAAGCAGCCACTTGCACTCTGTTAGCAAACCTATTTATGATGTTGTTCTCTTTATTTCTCTGGCACACCTTTGTTTCTTTAGGAACATAAAATATCAAATTTGATTCCTGGTAACTAAAAGGACAACACGATGTTGTTTCCTGTGAGTGCTTTGGGCAGAGTTCAGTTCAGACATGGCATTTGTTTTATTACTTATATTAAAAAATATATATATTTGTGTCTCAGGGTTGAACTCTGGGGTCAGTAGTGCTTTCTGAGTTTGCTTGTTCTCTTGCAGACATTTCATTACCCAAACTAGGTTACAGTGCACTGATGATGATGCAACCTAGTTTGGTAATAATAAAACGTCTGCAAGAAAACAAGCAAACTCAGAGAGCACCAAGGACCCTGAATTTTTATTAGTTTCTTCCACAATGTTTTTTAAAAACTCATCCTTATCTAAAGTTCTGGTGATCTCTCATCTATATATTTACCAGTTTTGACCTGCTTCGCTTTGTAAAGATCAAACAAACTTAGTTTGCTACCAGCTTTGAAGACCAATCTATTCTTTTAACACTGTTTGTGTTAAAACCCACTTTTTATGTATATAATTTTTTTTATTTTTAAATATATCTAAGTATTGAATACATGAACAGTGTGGCCTCGGTATCGTTAATTCTGATACTAAATAATAGTGATAATAGTGACAATTTTGATAATCTTAATTACATTAATAATACATCATTATAAATATTACTATTAAAGTTAATATTTTAGTATTTGCTCCACCATGCATATAATCCTTCATCATTTAATTATTCAGTATTTTAATGCACAATACTAATAACCATAATAATGTTGTTTAAGTGTACATAATGCAATCATCTTTCAACTTCTGATCCTTTCGACATACTGATTTTAAAATATTACATAGGAATACGTACAATAATATCTCTCCCTTTCTAATTTCTACCTCTATTCTAAATCTTAATAGCACAAATCTTATGTTAGTAGGTGTTCTATTTCTATCCATCATCTCTTGTTCGTTTTAGTATTTCAATTCTTGTTGATATTTTTGGGCATGTTTTCCATACTTCTTCCTTGGTATTTTGTACCTCCATGCATCATTCATAGTTGATCTACATATTTTCTCTACCTCTCACTGCCAAACCTTCACGGTGCCTATCACTGTCTCTAACCTCTTGTTAAAACCCACTTTTGTGCGTCCTGCTGCAGAAAAGGAGGAAATTATGCCACTTCTTTTCAACAGTAACTGCATGGGTGCTTAAACCCACGCCAAGAGAAAGGGAAACAGTTCCAAACCAAAGGCCCTCGGATCACTGCTGCTTATGGATTTTGGAAGGCGATGCTTTGAAAGTCCCAGCAAATGAAGGAAGGAAATGTTTAGTGTGGATCATGTGGCTTAGAAGGAACCACAAACAAGTTGCTGCGTAGGAAGTTTCCGTTCTGGTTTTCTCCAGTCATGATGTTTCATCTCCATGTGAAAGCATAGATCAGTTGGGTTCCTCTTTTGATACTTGGCCTGGCCAAAAATAAAGAGCTGGAAGGGGCCTTGGAGGTGTTCTAGTTCAACGCCCTGCTCAAACAGGAGACCGTAGATCAACGATCTTCAAACTTAACAGCTTGAAGACTGTGGACTTCAACTCCCAGAATTCCTCCTCCGGTCATGTTAGCTCAGGAATTCTGGGAGTTGAAGCCCACAAGTCTTAAACTTGCTAAGTTTGGAGACCCTTGATCTATTTTATCTATCTTATCTCTCTCTATCCTACCTACCTCTATCTATTCCATCTATTCGATCTTTCTCTGTCTCCCTCTATCTATTCTGTCTATCTCTTTATTTCTACCTATCTATTCTACCTCTCCTTATCTATCTATTCCAGGGATCTTCAAACTTGACAGCTTTAAGACTTGTAGACTTCAATTCCCAGAATTCCTCCTCCAGTCATGTTAGCTCAGGAATTCTGGGAGTTGAAGCCAATAAGTCTTAAACTTGCCAAGTTTGAAGACCCTTGATCTATTTTATCTATCCTACATCTCTCCTATTCTATTCTATTCTATTCTATTCTATTCTATTCTATTCTATTCTATCTCTTTCTCTCTCCCTCTATCTATTCTATCTATTTCTTTTTATCTATCTATTCTACCTCTATCTATTTATTCCAGGGATCTTCAAACTTGACAGCTTTAAGACTTGTGAACTTCAACTCCCAGAATTCCTCCTCCGGTCATGTTAGCTCAGGAATTCTGGGAGTTGAAGTCCACAAGTCTTGAACTTGCCAAGTTTGAAGACCCTTGCCGTAGACAAATAAATTTCAAACAAATGGCTGTCCAATCTCTTCTTAAAAACCTCCAGCGTTGGAGCATTCACAACTTCTGGAGGCAACCCATTCCATTGATTAATTTACTATAAAAAAGAGAAGACAATAAAGGAACCTATATGGATTAATACAAAAAGAGGAAATATACAGGAGTTTCTTTTCAATAAGAAGATCTCAAGTGCTCTGTATTGTCACTCCTGTGCTAGATACCATGGTGGCTCTTTCAAACACGTGTCACAAGGATATAAGAGTGGAGTTTCTCCATTGGGAGGGGCTATTTAGTAGTCTTGTTTTGAAGGCTTCATTCCGATTCTTCATTTTGAATTTTTCAGGGCCCGATGAAGAAGACCCAAGTTCTGATGGGTCAATTTGGGGCTACCTTTGCTAATGCAGTAAGTATCCCCAAAATGGGGTTTCAGAATTGCTTTGTATAGGTTCACCTATAGGAGTAGAGACCCTGCCCATCCCCTCCTGTCTGTTTTGACCCAGGCTTCCCAAAAACATGAAGCCGACTCATCATCCCGATAAAATCCCTTTAAATGAATTTAAAATCTCCAGCAAAGTCCCAGCAAACAGTCTTTCAAGAGATTGCACAACTACAGACCTTTTATCAGGCTGGGAGAGTTGCCAGGCCGATATCTTCCAAATGCCGTGCTGTAGCAGACAATACTTGGGTAAGAAGCCAGGAACATTGGAGTATTGGAATTAAATAGGATAGGATAGAATAGGATAGAATATTGGAATTAAGAAATAGAAGAATAGGATAGGACTGGACAGAACAAAATAGAATATTGGAATTAAGAAATGGGTTACACTAGGCTAGGTGCTGGAAGGGACCTTGGAGGTCTTCTAGTCTAGCCCCCTGCTCCAGCAGGAGCTCCTATACCATCTCAGACAAGTAACTTTCCAGTCTCTTCCTAAAAACCTGAAGTGATGGAGCCTGGTTAATTTTCCTCACTGTTAGGAAGTTGGCTGGAGGCATTTGAAGTGCTGTCCGTTCACCAAGTTAATAGCTTCTGTCATCTCTTGGAAATAACTCGGTTAACTTTTAGAGCATTTCCAGCCTCCTCCAAGGCAGCTAGACTGCATCTAGGAACAGAAACTTGGAAAACCTCTGGAGTTGTGCTACTTTGGAGTAGACCAGAGCAGGGGTGGGATTCAACTTTCTGAACAACCGGTTCTGTGGATGTGGCCTAATTTGTGGGTGTGGCTTGGTGGTCACGTGACTGGCTGGGCATGGCTTGTATGTAAATATTGTAAACATTTAATTTTTTTTATTAAAAAAAGAGCAACTTTTACCCCAAATCAGGCAAAACAGGCAGGCAGATTGAGTTGCTCACAGAATCACAGATTCACTCAGAGATCTACCTTTCTGCAATCTGCTACCTGAGTCTGCACTGAAAAAATAGAAGCTTCAGTCCTAAGGAAGGTTCAGCTCTGCTTTTAGATTAGCTAAAAAGCAAGAAATCCAATCATTTCCTGCTTTCTAGCTAATCTAAATCTCCCCGTACGGCAAAAAAGCTGATGGTTGGGGGAGGAAAAAGGAAAAATAACAACTTAGCAGGCAAGTTTGATGGCGCGCATGCCAGGTAAGGAGTGAATGGGCGGGGAGGGGAGGGAAGGGGCCAACCAGTGGCGCTAAGTGCTAGAGCCCACTGCAACTACATAGCCAAAAAGGCATTAAGAGTTGTTAACCTAATCCTACGTAGCTTTTTCTCTGGTAATATCACACTACTAACCAGAGCATACAAAACATTTGCTAGACCAATACTCGAATACAGTTCATCAGTCTGGAACCCTCATCACGTATCTGATATTAGCACAATTGAGAAAGTCCAAAAATATTTCACAAGAAGAGTTCTCCACTCCTCTACTCGTAGAATACCTTATGCCACCAGACTTGAAATTCTAGAACTAGAAAACCTTGAATTACGCCGTCTTCGGTCTGATTTAAGCATGGTATATAAAATCATACATTGCAATGTCCTACCTGTCAATGAATACTTCAGCTTCAACCATAACAACACAAGAGCACACAATAGATACAAACTCAAAGTTAACCACACCAAACTTGATTGCAGGAAATACGACTTCAGCAATAGAGTGGTCAATGTCTGGAATATTCTACCCGACTCTGTAGTTTCTTCCCCAAACCCCAAAAACTTTAACCTTAGGCTGTCTACTATTGACCTCACCTCTTTCCTAAGAGGTCTGTAGGGGGCGTGCATAAGCGCACCAACGTGCCTACCGTCCCTGTCCTATTGTTTCTCTTATTCTTCTTTTATTTTTCTTATATGTACCCATTTCATGTATTCACAACTATGTATACACTTATACTTATTATCTTGTAAACAATTGGCAAATCAAATAAATAAAAAATAAATAAATAAATTTGCCGGTTCTCCAAACTGGGCTGAATCATAACAACCGGTTCTATAGAACCGGTCCGAACAGGCAGAATCCCACGCCTGGACCAGAGGTCTCCAAACTTGGCCACTTTAAGACTTGTGGACTTCAACTTCTCAGCATAGCTGGCTGAGGGATTCTGGGAGTTGAAGTCCACAAGTCTTGGAGTAGACGGTGAACAGAAGGAACCCATCCTCCCAACCGATCTGTCTGTGTTTAGTTTGCAGTGACTCCCCTCTGTTGTCCCAGCCGCAGCAGCATCCTGACAGGCTTGTATCCCCACAACCACTTGGTGCGGAACAACACCTTGGAAGGGAATTGCAGCAACGCCGCCTGGCAGAAGTTCCAGGAGCCCTTAAGCTTCCCGGTTTACCTGCAGAAGCAAGGTTACCAAACTTTCTACGCTGGCAAATACCTCAACCAGGTAGGGCTGCCTGTTTCCCGCCCAACGCTTTTCCTTTCAGCGAGTGTGCAAGGGGTGTGCCGGCTGTGCTTTTTCACCAACATTTCTCCTTTTCTTATCAGTACGGGCACCCGCAAGCGGGCGGCGTTCAGCACGTTCCTATGGGATGGACGCATTGGCTAGGTCTGGTGAGTAGGACAGCACCTGGTTTCCTCCAAGCCGGGAGGATTCAACCTTGGCAAGCTTTAAGATTTTGTGGACTTCAACTCTCGGAACTCTCCAGCACAGACCCACTGGGGTGAACAGCTGCATCCTACAAGGGTCGTTGGGCTCTCAACTCCCATCAGCCTCAGCAGGACAATTGACTAGTGAAACAGCTTGCCTTCAGGAATCGTGGGCGCTCCATCACTGGAGGTCCTTCAGAAGAGACTAGAGTAGACAGTCAATTGTCTGAAGCAGTATAGGTTCTCCTCCTTGAGCAGGGGGCTGGACTAGAAGACCTCCAAGGTCCCTTCTAGCTCTATTCCTATTCCATTCTATTCCATTCCATTCTATTCATATTCCTACATTCTATTCTGTTCCTATTCTATTCTTCATTCCAATATCCTATCCTATCCTATCCTAATTCCTACATTCTATTCCATTCCATTCTATTTTTATCCTATTTCTTTATTCTGTATTCTATTCTATTCTACTCTACTCTACTCTATTCTTATTCCTACATTCTATTCTATTCTATTCTATTCTGTTCTGTTCTGTTCTATTTTTATCCTATTTCTTGTATTCTATTCTATTCTTTCTTCTCATTTTTACCCTATTTCTATTCTATTCTAGTTCATTCATTCTGTTTCAAATTCCCCTTCTGTTCTGTTCTATTTTTTACCCTATTTCTTCTATTCTATTCCTATTCTATTCTATTCCATATTCTATTCTATTCTATTCTATTCTATTCTATTCTATTCTATTCTATTCTATTCTATTCTATTATTTCTACATTCTATTCCATTTTATTCCATTCCATTCCATTCTATTTTTATCCTATTTCTTCTATTCTAGTCTGTTCTATTTTTATCCTATTTCTTCTATTGTATTCTATATTCTATTCTATTCTGTTCTATTTCTATCCTGTTTCTTTATTCTATTCAGTTATGTCATGTTTTAACACAGGCTTTATATCAATTTATTTCAACTGCCATTTCAGCATTTTGAGTGTAATATAAACTGCTGCGAGGGTTTTTTTTTTTTTTTTTAAAGACCAAGCCATTTAAAAACATTTTAAATAAATAAATAAACATCCTTGTGTCTTAAGAGGTCCTCTGCGTCCCCCCCCCCACAGGTGGGCAATTCTAAGTACTACAATTACACCCTTTCGTTGAACGGGCATGAGGAGAAACACGGAGACCACTACGAAGAGGACTACCTCACGGACCTGCTGGTGAGTCCACTCTGCTTCCTCCTGGCCTTCCCTTCCACTCTGGGGTGGCTGCAAGGGAGGCTCAAGAAAAGCCAAGATGGCGGCCGCGGCCAAAACGCAAGACGCATGGCTCTCCAACAGAACGAGTGGAGGTTTGACCGGAGCGTGGTGGCTGCCATCTTGGTTCTTTCTTCACCAGTCCCTGCAAATTCTTCCCTGGGGGGAGGGGGGCGAACGGCGGCGAGGGAAGGCATGTGAGTGCCTGAAAACAGCCCCTGCCTTTCATCCCAGTAAAACTTGAATAGCTGCTTTCTCCACTCCTGTCCTCTTGTGTCTTCTTCTGTCCTTCCCAATCCTTTCTGTGTTGCAGACCAACCGGAGCCTGGAGTTCCTACGGAAGCTTTCGCGCCCTCCCTTCCTCATGGTGTTAGCCCCGCCTGCTGCACACTCGCCCTGGACGGCGGCTCCTCACTACAAGTCCACCTACGGTAGCCTCAAGGCCCCTCGCAATGGCAGTTTCAATGTGCACGGGAAGGTGAGTTTCGCCAACGCATGCCAAGGGGTGTGGTCTTCAAGCAGGCTAAAGCAGGTGTGATGACCTGGGGCGTGGCACAAAGGCAACTCAGCCAGAGAATAAATATGGGTCCGTTTATTAGCTCCAACTTTGTCCCCAGTGTCCCGGTTACTTTCCGGTCTGGAGAAGAAAACTCTCCCAGGAACCTACAACAGCCTTTGGCTGAAGATATTCCAATCCAAACATTGTAAACAGAAAACTTTAAATTATAAATCCAACAAGGCAAAATAAGATAATAAATCCAGCAGGGCAAGATAAGGAGTTCCAGAAGTGAAGTGACACGGCAGTAAACCAAACCAGTTGGGAGGGTGCCAGGAACTAAGATAACAGCAGCCAGCACTAGATAAACTCAACGTTTGTTCCTGACAATCGCCAGGACTTTCTTGAGGACTCAGACATTGGTCCTACATCCGATGCAGAGATGGGGCCAGGACCACCTGGGAGTGGGGTGCTGACTCTGGAGACTCCGGAGTCTGGCAGCAGCGAGGCAGAGGAACAAGGGGAGCCTGTTTCCACTGCGCATATGCGCAGAGCTGCCAGAAGGCAAGAACAATTAAGACAAAAGGGGTGATTCAGGAGTAAGGCTGGGAGGTGATTGCCCCTCCCATAGGTATAAAGGAGGTGCAAAGGTAGAGAAACCCTTGCAGGAAGCAAAGTCGTTCGTTCGATTCAGACTCATTCTTGAAGCTCTTTGTACTTCAGTTGTTGTTTTTTTTCTAGTTCATTTGACACTTTTGTTATTGGCAGCACTTCACAGGAAAGAAAGGTGGGTGCTTATCTCGAGGGATGGTTTGGGACTCATTACAGGCTGGGAATGAACATAATTCCCAGCGTTGAAATAAAACAAGAGTTGTTTTAACTAAGCATGTGCTTAATTGTGGTCTCAAGAAGCCTTGGTCAGAACAAACTGAAAAAGTCATAAAGTAGGGCAACTAGTGAGACACTCAACAAGTGTCTCACTTAGCAACAGAAATTTTGGGCTCAGTCGAGGACTACCTGAATATGGTGGGGGAAGGGGGTGTTTCCTTTTATAGATCCTCCCTGTCTAATACCCCACCCTTGAACCATTGGATATCTCTGGAAGTTGCCTGCTGGATCTTTCCCCCTTTTGTAGGACAAGCACTGGCTGATAAAACAAGCGAAGACGCCGATGTCCAACAGCTCCATTCAGTTCTTAGACCGTGTTTATAGAGCCCGGTAAGAAAATGTGACTTCACTATTACCAAAAATGGTGAAAGGGGAAAAAAAACAAATCACGTGAAACCAATTCTCTTCATGACTTGGTGATGAGAGAAGCACCATCAACCCATTTCTGCACGCCAAAATGGGCTTGAAGTGACTGTAATTGATTGGGTTCACACATTGTAATAAGTCATCAACGATGGCTTATAATTTTAAACTGACCCAATAAGCAAGGGGCCTCCAAACTTGGCAACTTGTGGCTGGAGAATTCTGGGAGTTGAAGCCCACAAGTCTTAAAAGTTGCCAAGTTTGGAGACCTCTGCACTAAGCCATAAAGTGCAGTTTGCAAAGCGACGGTCACTGTATTCCCATAAGATACGAAGCCACCCAAGGAAAAAAAAAAAACCAAGATGGTTTAGTGTGACATGTAAGCCCAATCATCCCCAAAGCGCTTCATCCATTCAACCAGGTCATGGTTGTCCCAAAGGTGCTTTTTCCAAAAGACAATTGGACTTTCTTCTTTGGAAAACGTTTCGCTCCTCAGAAGAACTTGAAGATGCTTCTTGGATGAGAAGCAAAATGTTTGCAAAGAAGAAGAAGAAAAAAAACCCCAAGAAAGTCCAGTTGCCTTCTGGAAAAAGCACCTTTGGGGCAGCCGTGACCTGGATGATCTGAGAATTTCTCTGGACCTCAGTCATTAAGGAGAACATAGTTACAATTCATCTGTTGTGTTTCTTTGAACTGACTATCCTGAACTGACTATCAGTAAAACCAGTAAGGCACATTGCCACATTTTATTAATAGACTGATCAATAAATCAGAATAGAGCTAGTAGGGACCTTGGAGGTCTTCTAGTCCAACCCCCTGCTCTAATACCATTTCAGACAAGTGGCTGTCCAGTCTCTTCTTAAATGCCTCCAGTGATGGAGCTCCCACAACCTCTCAAGACAAGCTGTTTCACAGGTTGATTGTTCTAACTCTCAAGAAATTTCTCCTTAGTTCTAGGTTGCTTCTCTCCTTGATTCACTTCCACCCATTGCTTCTTATTTTGCTTTTGGGGGCTTTAGAAAATAAGTTGACCCCCTCTTATTTGTGGCAGCCCCTCAAATATTCGAAGACTGCTATCATGTCACCCCTAGTCCTTCTTTTCTCTAGACTAGCCATACCCAATTCCTTCAACATTTCTTCATATATCTTCATGTTTTAGCCTGCAGGCCTTTAATCATCTTAGTTTCCCTTCCTTGCACTTTTCCCAAAGTCTCAACATCTTTTTTTCATAATGTGGTGACCAAAACTGGATGCAGAATTCCAGGTGTGGTCTTACCAAGGTATTAAAAAGGTATTAATACTTTACGTGATTTTGATTCTATGCCTCCATTTATACAATCAAGGATTGATTCCACGTGGTTAAATTTTCAAGAAAAAATTAGCATTAACCCCGTGGTTTCTCTTTTATCTATAGGTGGCAAACTTTGTTGTCAGTAGACGATATGGTACAGAAAGTGTTGGATCAGTTGAAGTCCCTTAAATTGCTGGACAGCACATATGTGTTCTACACCTCAGATCATGGTTACCACACAGGTGAGTAGAAGATATTTTTAAGAAAACTTGTGAAGACACAAATGGAAATAGTGAAATATTTCAAGATGTCCTCAGACAATATTTCACCAGACATCAGTCTTCTGAATCGAGGCAGCAACATTCAAAACTAGCTTTAATAATAAACCGTTAACGACAACAGTTAATTACCGGTAACTGAAGCAGAAAAGCAGCAAAAAATATGATTCCACAAGAAGCCCTGCCATCAAATAAAATGTCCAAATCTTTTCTTAATGTGAGTTGTCTGGACCAATTTGGCTTTTTGTTGTCTGAGCCTGATCTGGAAATTCACTTTGGGGATTGAATGGCCTTTGAATCCGATCTCCAAACTGAATATTTGCACTTGCTGAAGAACGATTCTTTTTCGTGTTTGTCAACCATCCCCATTGACTTTCTCCTCCTGTTTGTCTGTTCTGCTGTCTTTGGTTCCCCCCCCCCCTCCTGCAGGGCAATTCTCGTTGCCCATCGACAAACGGCAACTTTACGAGTTTGATATCCGGGTGCCGTTGCTGGTCCGAGGCCCAGGTGTTAAAGGAAATAAAACATACCTGGTAGGTTTTCTTGTTCCGAAAGAAAGGTCTGAGCTGAAGTTCTAGCACAGGCTTTGTGGAGGCCACCTTCAGTTAAAACGGGAGCATGATGACTTATGGGTTAGACGAGCATATATTCTCCCTATTGAGTTGGGCAAAGGTAGGGCTATTGATGGCCTCCAAGATACCTGAAGATGGCCTCCAAGATACCTGCTTCTCCAGACCACAGTCAAGGTTTCTCCCTCCTCCAGTCCCACCCCAATCAAGATTGCTGCTTGCAGATCTCCCATTCATTCTCCCATTGAACTGCCGTGGTGGTGCAGTGGTTGGAGTGCAGTACTGCAGGCTACTTCTGCTGACTTCCGGCTGCCAGCAGTTTGGCAGTTCAGGTCTCACCAGGCTCAAGGTTGACTCAGCCTTCTGTCCTTCCGAGATGGGTAAAATAAATACCCAGATTGTTGGGGGCAAGAGGCTGACTCTGTAAACTGCTTAGAGAGGGCTGTGAAGCACTATGAGGTGGTATATAAGTCTTAAGTGCTATTGCTAATGATCACAATTAGTAAACCCAACAATTTTGTCCACATCATCCAGCTGTTTGGTCAACTGGAGTGTGGGAAAAAGAGGAGGACCCCCTTCATTTGGGCTCTCCTGCCCCTGCCCCCCATGGTTTAAAAGCCACAGAGTCTGCAGTCCTCCTGCAGAAGATCTGAAGCCACATAGCATAGTGCAAGGGATCTCCAAACTTGGCAACTTCGAGACTTGTGGACTTCAACTCCCAGAATTCTTTTGCTGGCTGAGGAATTCTGGGAGTTGAAGTCCACAAGTCTCAAAAGTTGCCAAGTTTGGAGATCCCTGGCATAGAGTCCTGTGGGGCAGTTTGCAGGCGGTAGCGTCCTGTCATCTTTTCCTTTATTGCTTCCTGCAGTTGTAGGCCTCGTCTGGAGGTTGGGTGGCCAAAACCGCTTTGATACATTTCCTGTCATAAATATGAATCGACTGCCGAGGACCCGAATTTTGCTCGTAATGACCATGGGGGATGCAATGGTCATAAGTAGGAAAAACTGGTCATCTGTCACTTTTTTTTTCCAGTCCTGTTGTCACTTCGAATGATCACTAATCAAACTCTTGTAAGTTGAGACTATCTGTGTTAGCTTCCTACTACGGATTGTAAAGCCACGAAGATGAGACTTGTAGGTTAGGGAACCATCGTCCAGGGTTCATTGCTTTGAGAATGTCTCCTCCCTTCTCTGCCTCTCAGGAACCCATTCTGAATATCGACTTGGCGCCCACCTTCTTGGACATTGCAGGAGTCAATGCTTCTCAGACCAACATGGACGGGGTCTCTTTCTTGCCCCTCTTGGTAATACCGTTGCCTTGAATTTTGGAATATGGTCCAGTGGAAGAGTCCAGTTAGAAAGCTTTTCTGAGGAACAGAGGAGGGTTTTATTTAAAAAACAACAACACTTTTGCGGTGTTTACAAAGGAGGGCTTCGCTCACACGCTGCATGTGGGACTTTTACGCATTGCAGAATCATACCGCAGAATGTGAAGATTTATGGGGTTTAAGCAGATCTCTAATAAATTCATGAAGAAATCTTGAGGGTCCAGCACTGTCTGAGAGAGAGAGAGAGAGAGAGAGAGAGAGACAGAGACAGAGACAGAGACAGAGACAGAGAGAGGAGGAAGGGTGGGAGAGGGAGGGGGAGAGAGAGAAAGGGAGGGAGAGAAAGAGGAGAGGGAGGGAGAGAGAAGGAGTAGGAAGGAGAGAGGGAGGGAAAAGAAGAGGGAGGGAGAGGAGTGGTAGGGAGAAAGGGAGAGAGGAAGGGAGGATAGAGACCCCTGTCAGAGGGAGAGAGAGAGAGAGGTGAGGGAGGGGGAGAGGGGGGGGAGAGAGAGATAAAGGGAATGGGAGGGAGGGAGAGAAAGAGAAAAGGGAAGGAGGGAGGGAGAAAGAGTGGGAGGAAGAGAAGGAGTGGTAGGAAGAAAGGGAGGGAGGGAGAAAGAAGAGGAAGAGAGAGAGAAAGGGAGGAAGAGAAGCAGTGATAGGGAGAGAGGGAGGGGGAGAGAGAGAGAAGAGGACAGGGGGGAGAGAGAGAATTTGTTCATTAAAGAATCTTTTAATCTTTCTTCCTCTTAGGTTAGGTGGGCAATGAAGCCTGACAGGGCACAACGGAAGTGTCTAAAATACATTTAGAAATCATAACAGAAAAAGAGAGAGAGAGAGAGAGAGAGAGTTTTTCTATTTAGATCTGTTTCTTGAAATGAGTCTCCTTTCATGCCAGGTGAACAAGGTACAGAAATCTGCATGGCGGTCAGATTTCCTGGTGCAATATACCGGAGAAGGCTACACAACCAGGGACCCCGAGTGTCCGTCCTTGGGACCAGGAGTGTCAGTAAGTGTCCCAACAGGCTTCATTGTCACGCGCGACACCGTATTTCGTTACAAAATGTTGATTCTGCCATTTGCATCCAGGACGCGTGGCCAGAAAAATGGCTCCCTCCTTTGCAAATATTGATTTTCAGTTCTGAAAGCTGCTCTCTGGGGGGGTTATTTGAGCTGGCTAAATTTCCATTTGTTTTGCATGTAAAAGAAAACATTTCCGGGAAGCCAGGAGGCCAGGGCATAGCTCTGGTTTAATAAGTAGCTGCAGAAGAAGACCCCCAACGAAGATGGTAGGCAGTTCTGCCAGAACAACTAAACGTTCCCCTACCCATCCAGCCAGGATGGCCAGTGGCAAGGGATTATGGGAGTTGTGATGCAAAACCTCTGGATAGTAGAATGTAGTCATTAAAAAACAAAACCCACTCCCCCTCTGTGAGAGAGAACGATGGGTCTTAGAAAAATCCTGTTGTATTTGATTGCACCCCTGTCTCTATTGGTACTCTGTTCCTATAATGGCCAACCATAACTTAGGGGCTTAGCAGAGCAAACTCAGGGAGGAAGGATGGGATAAACTTCTAATAGCCATAGCTGCAGCCCACGAAGGGGATCAGGGCCCCTTCCTCTCCCATAGACCACGCCATTCATGTTTCTCCCTTACCTGCTCCTCCCTTCGTGCCCTAGGATGAAGAGGGGATGGGCCTGGGTCTTCCTCTGATTGCCCAGCCGGCCTGTGCCCTTCCCCAGTTTCCTCCACAACCTCCGGAGCCACACTCCCACTCCCTGTTGGTTGTTCCTCCTCTCCCTTGGAATCAGACTCAAACAGGGGCATGACACCCTCCTTCTTCCAGCTGGGTGACCTCAGAGTGGCTCCTCCAGTGGATTCGACTTTTGTTTTCCCCCAAGCATCCCCCCTCCCTTCATTCACCCTCCTCACAGTGCACCACAGACTGTCACTGCATAACAGCGATGTACAAAATGAGCATAAAGCGGCAGCTGACACTTGCCTTAACTAGCATCTTATATACCGCTTCACGGTGCTTTCCAGCCCTCTCTAAGCGGTTTACAGAGTCAGCCTCTTCCCCCCAACAATCTGGGTCCTCATTTTACCCACCTTGGAAGGAAGGAAGGCTGAGTCAACCTTGAGCTGGTTCAGGATCGAATTCCTGGCAGTTGGCTGGATTATAAGGAAGGAAAGGAAAGAAGGAAAGGAAAGGAAAGGAAAGGAAAGGAAAGGAAAGGAAAGGAAAGGAAAGGAAGGAAAGGGAAGGAAAGAAAGGAAGGAAAGGAAAGGAAGGGAAAGGAAAAGGAAGGGAAGGGAAGGGAAGGAAAGGGAAGGAAAGGAAAGGAAAGGAAAGGAAAGGAAAGGAAAGGAAAGGAGAAAGGAAAGGAGAAAGGAAAGGAAAAGGGAAGGAAGGAAGGAAGGAAGGAAGGAAGGAAGGAAGGAATAGCAATAGCACTTAGACTTATATACCACTTCACAGTGCTTTACAGACCTCTCTAAGTGTTTACAAAGTCAGCATATTGCCCCCCCCAACAATCCGGGTCTTCATAATAAATGAACATTATCTCATTTGACTTCCGAGAAAACAGGCTCTTCCACCCTCCCTAAAGCAGTTCCCATCAGGAGCGGCATTTCTGTGCCACACGAGGCTGGCACATTTGCCTATGCAAAGCAGGCCTTCTCTTGCCCCCCACCCACCCCACCCCCATCATTTTCCTAAGTCCAATTCAGACCTGTCACAGCTTGAATCTCTCCGTAAGAACGGTCCTTGGCTCCTTTTGTGGAGAAAGATAATAGTTTAATAGTAGGTCGAGCGTAGGGCAGTAGTGCAAAGCCGGAACTGAGATTCGCGGGCCCAAATCACAAAGTTTTACACTGCCAGTCAAGTTCCTGCTAGACAGTCAGTCTGAGCCCAGTTTGGTATGTAGCTCCCTCTGTGATGACCCAGGGCAGGATACAAAAGCAACGAAGTCACAAAAACCGGTGAAGTCCCTTTAATTCCTTCAACTTGGCTTCAAAGCTCCAATTATCATTGACTGGAGAGAGAAAAAACTCCCCCACAAACAGTTGCAAAAAGTCAGAAATGCCGTTCAAACTCAAAATACATATAAATTATAAATGGAAAAAAACAACACAAACCACACTGAAGCAATTAATGAGACAAGGCAGGATAAGGGCTTGAAGACGTCCACAGATATCGAAATACACACACTGGGAAGGACTCCAGAACTCAGATCAGAATTGAAAGACTAGAATTATTTCATGCTTTGCTTCCAGCACTGGGCCATGCGCAGTTTGTCCTTTTAAACAGTCCTCACAGCTGCAGCCCATGAAGGGGATCAGGGCCCCTTCCTCTCCCATAGACCACACCATTCATGTTTCTCCCTTATCTGCTCCTCCCTGCGTAGGGGCCTAAGATGAAGAGGGGATGGGCCTGGGTCTTCCTCTGACTGCCCAGCCGACTTGTGCCCTTCCCCAGTTTCCTCCACAACCTCCGGAGCCACACTCCCACTCCCTGTTGGTTGTTCCTTCTCTCCCTTGGAATCAGACTCCAACAGGCGACATGACACCCTCCTTCTTCCAGCTGGGTGACCTCAGAGTGGCTTCTCCAGTGGTTTCTACTTTTGTTTTCCCCCAAGCATCCCCCCTCCCTTCATTCCCCCCTCCTCACAGTGCACCACAGACTGTCACAGCACAACAGTGACGTACAAAATGAGCATAAAGTGGCAGCTGACACTTGCCTTAACTAGCATCCTAAAATGCTATCGAGAGAGAGAGAGAGGCTTTCTTGCATTCTCACATACCTGCATTGGCATGGTCTCCCACCCCTGGACACCTAGTTCATCATGTAACAGCAGGAGTTACTGTGACACAGGACAATGAAATGGATGTTCTATAAAGGGATGCAAAGAGGAATTGATTTTTGTCTGTCCCTCTTATTTATGGGAGCTTGGAGATCAATAGAGCCCATGAGATGGTTGATAATTGATGTTGTTCTTGGTTGCCATTATGCATATAATTTAACTATATTTGTATCTTTAATTCTATATAAGCCAGTAGGAGTCGCTGTTGAAAAATGAGCAGCTAGATCAATTGATTAGATCAATAAAAAGGTAAAGGACTCCAAGCCAGTTTTACTCTGCTTGTCTTTGCCAAGTATAGAGGGTTGTGCTCATTCTTGTTTCAAGGCCATTGAGCCAGCGCTATCCTAAGACATAGCTAGATAAATAGCTAGATAAATAGGTACCACTTTGGTAGGAAGATAACAGTGCTCCGTGACACCGTGCTGGCTGTTCATGGTGTCACAGAGCACTGTTATCTTCCTACCAATGTGGTACCTATTTATCTACTTGCCCTTGTGTGCTTTCAAACTGCCAGGTTGGCAGGAGCTGGAGGGGAGGACGGGAGCTCACATCGTCACGCGGTGCTTGGGTCTCAAACCCGGGCTGCTGGCTTTCCAGCTGACTCTGCCAGTATCTTAACTGCCGAGCCACCTCCCTGCTCCTTACAACCAATAAATAAGAATAAACCTGCTCAAGCTAGCCAGCTAGCTGTGCCCTTTTGACCAAGGAAGAAGCTTAGCCTCCCCGTGAGGTTGTTTGACATCTAACTGCTCTTCTGAGAGTTTTTGTCCCTCCGAGAGAGGCCTTGCAATTTTGCAAAACTCAGACAAACAGGGTTGTGGTGTCCTGATCGCCCTCGATTTTGGCCACTCTGGTCTGATGCGAATCGGTCGGCCCTCACTAGTGCGTGTTTTGTACTCGGGGAAGAAGAACGCAAGTTGCTCGACAGCTCTTCGGCTCATGACCGGTTTCCCACGCTCTGTTTTGCACAGCAATGTTTCCCCAACTGCGTGTGTGAAGATGCCTACAACAACACGTATGCCTGCGTGCGCACGCTGAGCGTCGCGAACGTGCAATACTGTGAATTTGCTGATAAAGAGGTAAGCGGGCGTGGTTTTGGTCTTGCCCTCTCTAGCGTCAGGAGCAGTGGTGGGATTTTTTAAAAAATTACTACCGGTTCTGTGGTCATGGCTTGCTGGGCGTGGTCCCATGACTGGGTGGGCGTGGCTTTTTTTTTCTTTTTTTGCAGCCCCCACCCATTTTGGGGAGCTTCTTAGCCTTGGGGGGTTTGCTCCCCCAAGGCTCCTCTGAGGCTCAGGAAGAAAAGGAACAGAGCATGGGAGGGGCACGCAGCACCCTCCAAGCTCCGTTTTGGGGCCTTCCTGGCCTCAGAAGAGCCTCGTTTTTGCTCCCCTAAGGCTCCTCTGGGGCTCTGGGAGGCAAAAAATGGAGGGGAGGGGGCTGAGCCATATTTTGCCTTCCTGGGCCTCAGCAAGGGGAATTCCGGCACAGCTGGTCTATGTACAGCTGATTGTCGGGAGGGGGGAAAAAGGAAAGAGATACCTTATGCGAACGTCAGGTGGGCGGGGTGAGTGAGCATTGGGTGGGAGGACGACCGGGTTGGGGGCATGGCCAGCCAGAACTTACTACTGGTTCGGTGACCCACATCAGATCCTTGCTACCGGTTCGTGCGATCCGGTGCGAACCGGCTGAATACCACTACTGGTCAGGCGGCTCTTGTGTTTAGGGCTCTGAAAGTCGGGTCTGCGGCCTCCAAGAAGGATCAGAGCTTCTGGCATCAGAAAAATGTCTTTCCACGTTGATTGTGATGGCTAGTAAAGCCTGCTGGAGAAGCACTCTGGGGCATATAGGTTGTCCTTGATGTATGACCACAACGGTCGGGAAATGTGTGATTTAGCAGTACAGTTGGTAAGCGAGACATTGTGTGATTGTGACTTCCATGCTGCTTTCCCTATTTACAGGAAGTCATCTACTTCAGTGATCCCCAACCTTTTTTACGCCGCGGCCCGGTATCCCCAACCTTTTTTTATGGCGCGGCCCGGTACGGCAGATGCGCCGCCATCTTTTGATGAAAAAGTGCTTCCGGTGAGCTTTCTACCCGGAAAAGCTCACCGGAAGCACTTTTTCATCAAAAAGATGGCGGCGCCCAGCAAGTCAGCGGCCCGGTAGGACTTGTTCCATGGACCGGTACCGGTCCGCGGACCGGTGGTTGGGGACCCCTGATCTACTTAATATCGTTGTTTAATGATCATTCCAAGTCAACAACAGCACTGAAAAAAAGTGATTTACGAACAGTTTTTCACTCTTATGACCATTGTAGCATCTCCATGGTCCCGCGATCAAAAATCCAGAGGCTTGGCAACTGACTCATATTTATGATGGTCAGGACCAGGTCAAGGGTGAAATGAATGGTGTGTCAGAGTCGGTTGCAACCTGGAAATGCCAACATGTCAGCTCCTAATAAATCAATCTTGTTTACTCTGAGAGATGCGGCTATAGACGTGTGATTTGAAGGAGGGTGCATGTCGGAGTCCTGACAGAAGGTGGACAGGTGTGAGGGACCTTGAAAGAGATGAGTCTTGCTTTTATGGTGATAAGTGATTATGGTGACTTATGTTCTGGCGGGCCACAACAGCTGTCTCCTGACCATCACCGCATGGTCTACTTTTTTCTTGCAGAATTTTGTGGAAGTCTACAACCTGACTGCAGATCCCCACCAGCTGTCTAACATCGCCAAGAGTGTCGACCCTTCGCTGCTCGTGCAGATGAACCAGAAGCTGATAAAATTGCAAGCTTGTTCCGGCGTTGGCTGCCGTACCTGAGGGTTGGAACGCTTTGGCTAGGACCAAGAACCCAAGAATCCCTTCCCTCGTGATTTCCTGGCCTGGCGCTCCTCCCGTCTCCAAACGGAAGCGAACGTGGTGCTGCCTATTAATTTAGGATGGCTCGATCTTTTAATCCCAAGTTTGCTGGAGTTTGCTGTGCTGGAATAGGGTTTGGGGTAGAGCAGAAGGGAAAATGTGGGTGAGGAATGAAGGCTCTCACCCACTCCAAGGGCACCCAACCTTAGCGACTTTGAGACTTGTGGACTTCAACTCCCAGAATTCTGGGGGATTCTGGGAGTTGAGGTCCACAAGTCCAAAAGGTTGCCCACCCCTGCAGACACCCAATGAAATTCTAGTGTCTACCTCCCTTCGTTGCTCATCTTGTCTCCTTTTGGCCAGGCAGTGGGCAATGAGGTCTCACTTCAGAGTGAAGAATGTGTCTCAGTCTGGAACTTTCCAAACGTTCTTGGACTACAGCATCCTACAGCAACTGTCATCCTTGGGACTACACATCCCACCTTGCACTGCTCCAGTTAGGGGAGGGATGGGGAGGATTCTTTCCGTTCGGTCATTGATTAGCACAGAATGAAATAACCTGGGATGGTCAACCTCCATGGTCATCTCCTTCCTTTCTTGTGCTGGCTGAGATCTTGGAGGCTCTGCATATCCCCCTGCAGCGACCATTGTGCCTCGTCTGACTCTCTTGCCAGGTCCATGGTGATTATTGCCGTTGCTATCTTCATACTGTGAAAAAAAATAAATGGAATAAAGCATTTTTTTAAAAATTGGAAAAGCCAGTCTTGCATTTTTGTGTCGTCCCTTCTATGGAGAACCGGACTCCTGACTATTGGTGTCAGATAACAGATAATCAGAGTTGGAAGGGACCTTGTAGGTCATCTAGTCCAACCCCCCCGCCCAAGCGGGAGACCTTACACCATTTCTGACAAATGGCAGTCCAGTCTCTTCTTGAAAGCCTCCAGGGATGGCGCTCCCACAACTTCCAAGGGCAACTTCTGTTCCGTGGGTTGATTGTTCTCACAGTCATAAAATTTCTCCTTATTTCCAGGTTGAATCTCTCCTTGGTCAGTTTCCATCCATTATTCCTTGTCTGACCTTTGGATGCTTTGGAAAATAGCTTGACCCCTTCCTCCTTTGTGGCAGCCCCTCAAATATTGGAAGATGCTATCCTGTCTTCCCTGGTCCTTCTCTTCCCTAGACTAGCCAGGCCCACTTCCTGCAACCGTCTATTGTATATTTTAGTCTCCAGTCCCCTAATCATCCTGGTTGATCTTCTCTGCACTTTTTCTAGAGTCTAATGTCAGCATTGCAAGTAACACCTCCTCTCTTCCCTTCCCTTCCCTTCCCTTCCCTTCCCTTCTTATTTCTATTTCTCTTCTCTCCTATCCTATTATGCTAATCTAATCCTTACTTCCTTGAAGAGAAGTCAGTTCCTGTGTAATCATTTGACCCCAACCTACACCCATGTCTGAAGTCCATTTGCATAGTTTACAACTGACAAACCTGTGGATGAGGAAGTGCCTGGAGGGGTAGGTTGATGAGAACCGAGAAAGAAAATGGGGATAAACACACACAAAAAACTGCGTGCAGCATTCAGGCCAATTGAAACCATCTCCGGCAGCCTCCCTTTTTTTTAAGTTATACAGGTCGCTCTCGCCATGCAACCAGAATTGAGCCCAAAATTTCTGCCATTGAGTGAGGCAGTTAAGTGAGCTTCATCGTCTTGGGCAGGAGGCCGGGTGGGGGAGGTTTAATCCAGTCAGGAGGGAGGGGAGGGAGAATCCATCCTGTCAGAAACTAAGCCTTCCACCTCCCATACCATTCTGCCAGAACCGATGAAGCTTCTGGGATGAGAAGCAAAACCTCTTCAAGGGACAACAGAAAGTCCAGTTGCCTTTTGGAAAAAAAAAACACACACCTTTGAGACAACCCAGCCCTGCTACCTGCCCTACCATTAGCTAAAACCATATCCCTTCCCCACCTTCCCTCTCGATACCTGCCAGCACACCTATGCAAATGGCCAAGCACAGTCCCTCCCTCTCCCTCCCTCTCTCTCTCTGTAGTGCTGGAGATTCAACCGGGCACGGAGGACCTGCCTGGCTTCATCATGGTAAGAGATGCTGGGTGTTTTTTTCTGGGGGAAGGGTTGAAACTGATGGATGGGGAGTAACTCCTAAGGCAGGGGTGTCAAACTCGACTTCATTCGGGGCCACATCAGGGTTGTGCTTGACTTTGGGGGGCTGTGGGGAGGGGGCATGGCCAGGGTGGAGGAAGGGGGGCATGGCCAAGGAAGGAAGGAAGGAAGGAAGGAAGGAAGGAAGGAAGGAGGAAGGGAGGGACGGGGGAAGGAAGGAAGGAGTGAGGAAGAAGGAAGGAAAGGAGGAGGGAGGTATGGAGAAGGAAGGAAGGAGGAGGGAGGAGGAGGGAGGGAGGGAGGGAGAGAGGGAGAAGGAAGGAAGGAAGGAAGGAGGGAGGGAGGGAGGGACGGGGGGAAGGAAGGAGAGAGGAAGAAGGAAGGAAATGAGGGAGGGACGGAGAAGGAAGGAAGGAGGGAGGGAGGAGGAAGGGAGGGAGGGAGGAGAGAGAGGGAGAAGGAAGGGAGGAAGGGAGAAGGAAGAAAGGAGGGAGGGAAGGAGGGAGAAGGAAGGAAGGAGGGAAGGAAGGAAGGAAGGAAGGAAGGAAGGAAGGAAGGAAGGAAGGAAGGAAGGAAGGAAGGAAGGAAGGAAGGCAGGCAGGCAGGCAGGCAGGCAGGCAGGCAGGCAGGCTTGGTGGGCATGGCTTGGTGGTTGTGGCCAGCTCGATATCACTTGTGTCATGGGCGCCTGTGCTGGCCTGAAGTGCCCTGCCAGAGAAAACAAGCTGCCAAACTCCGTTTTCAGCTGCAATGGCCTCCTGCAACCCTCTGCTCTTGAAAACTGAGCTCGGGAGAGTTGCTCGCGGTTCTCCAAAGCTCCGTTTTTGCTGGCAGAGGCACCACAGTCTGGTCCTTTGCTGTATCCAGGGCGGCCCCACCAGAGGTGGTATTCAGATGGTTCTGACCGGTTCTGGAGAACCAATAGCGGAAATTTTGAATAGTTTGGAGAACCGGCAAGTGCCACCTCTGACTGGCCCCGCCAACCCCATCTATTTTCTGCCTCCCATTGAGTTCCAGCTGATCGGCTGGGTCTCCTTTGGTTGCTCTGCAAAAGGAGAACGGAGCTGGAAAGCAGGTTAGTGGGGTGGGGAGGGAAGGGAAGGGGGATTTTGCAGTATAGCCTTCCCATGCCACGCCCACCACGCCACACCATGTCCATCAAGCCATGCCCACAGAGCTGGTAGTAAAAAAAAATCGAATCCTACCACTGGGCCCCATGGCCAGGTCTAAGCACCCCGCAGGCGAGATCCGGCCCCTGGGTGTTGAGTTCGACACCTCTGCCCTAAGGGAAAAGAGGAAACATTTGTGGAATAGAGCCAGGACTTTCTTGTGAGGAAGATCCCTCTGATTAAGCTCATTAACTGCCTGTTGATGTGAGGATGGATCTTGATCTATGTTGTGATGGAATTACACCACATAATATGGAAAGTTAGAAACAGCCCCAAAAGTCACATTCTCCAATAGAAGTAAATCGTGTTGCCTGGTGTCATCAATCGCCACCTCCAGGCCTCATCAGGGTCAGCTTTTGTTCCCACGGGAAGGAGAACCACCTGGCCTAGACAACTCTCCCTATCTCCATTCCTCCCACCTTAGGAATGTGGGAGCACCATGGCCAGCAAAGAGAAAGAAAGGAAAAGGAATATATAATAAGGCTAAATAAAATGGCTCTACACATATGTCCATTTTCGGGCTTGACAGCTGCGTGAATGATGGGCTAGCGGGCACACACAGCCCCACTCACAGGAACTGTGGGCTGCGGTGCTTGCAGCCTTACTCATGCGAATGGCAGGCACACAAGCCTGCGGCTCACACAAATGAAGCAGGACGCACATGTACACCTTCCCCTCACACAAAACCATTGCTTTCCCCCCCCCTCTTCCCTCCCTGTGCCGGATCGCCAATATTGGGGAACATTGCTTTGCACACTATCATATGCTTCTGCATATTTGGAAACATCTAAGGGTACAAAAGAGCATTGGGGAACTTTTGAATTTAGCTCCACTTATCCCCAGGTTGTCAATGCTACCAAAGTTCGATATATGGCCCCTTTAGTGATTGAGAGATCTGGAAAGCTCAAAAAATTGAGGAAGCTGTTGATGGCATTTTCATTCTGATTTCTCTCTCTCTCTACAGAATATATTTGGGAAGAGTAAGGCTCCGTGAGTAACAATCTCTATGGAATTTTACGGCACAAAGTCAGACCAAGAAATATACTGGAATAAGCTGGAATAAGCGGTGGGCATTTAAGGGTGGGATCTTATCACTTAAGAAGAGATCTTATCTCTTAAGAAGAGATAAGACGAAAGAGCAAGGTATCCTAGAAGGTCTTGTACAAAATAGCAACAGCACTTAGACTTATATACTGCTTCATGTTGCTTTTACAGCCCTCTCTAAGCAGCTTACAGAGTCAGCCTCTTGCCCCCAACAATCTGGGTCCTCGTTTGACCAACTTTGGAAGGATGGAAGGCTGAGTCAACCTTGAGCCTGGTGAGATTCGAACTGCGGAACTCCAGGCAGTCAGCAGTCAATAGAATTAGACCGCAATGCTGCATTCTAACCGCTGTGCCACCACCGCTTTTATCAGCTACAAGACCATAATTAATTCACTGATTTTTTGCCTTCTGAGGCAGGACGTGCCTTAATTCCAAATCGGGATTCTGTGAGAAGAAGGCTTCATAACCACAATCTTTCTGCGTGAAAGAATAAGATGTTGGTTGCCAACTAGGTGTTCTTTGTAGTCTGTCTATGTGTAGGTTTCCAGAAATGTTCTAAAAACCTGGTGGAAGCCAAGTTGAGCATGGCTTCAGATTGGAGACCGAAAAGGGCAAGGGGGGAGGAGGTGCTGCGCATTTCCTGTGCATATATATATATTGCGATATATATTGCTCTTGCGGATATACATTGACCCCATAAAATATAACCCAAGTTAAGGGTCAGGTTTTCTTTGGCCTGGCAAGAGAATGAGGTTGCAAGCTATTTTTAGCGATGAATGGAGGAAATAGGAACCTATCAAGCAAGGCTCTGACTTCACCATCTTTGTGGTCCTTAAAGGTCTGAACTTCCACCGGAACCTCCAAAGAGACCAGGTAAGTGGTAGATTCCTTCACATTGGAATGACCTCAGAAAAATGGCAGTATTTCTCTAAGTGATACCTGTTAGGGATATACACCCTAGCAGAACGTGCAACGGCAGTCTAGCAGGCAGGCAGATATGTGAGACAAAACGTTGTAGTAGCTTACACTCAGTAAGACAGATACACTGTGCACCTTAAATAGTTTTTATTCCAGCAAGAGTTATAGCATAGTCAAAAAAGTCCATATGTCATACACTAAGTTCAGTCAGTCCGGGGGTTATTCAGTTTGCAAAGTCCAGTGTCGAAAAAGAGTTCATTAAACTTACAATCAATCAGTCCAGTGATATATCTCTTTTGCAGTCAGAGATATGAAGAAAAATCAAACTTCTTTTCTTCTCTCAGCAAACACGCAGTTATCACCATCAATCCATCATTTGTCAGCAATCCAGTATAAGCCAGGGAAAAACAGTGAACTCTCTTGCTCCCTCTTATGGTGATTTTACAACCGCACCCAAAAACTTGGTTTACAGTTTAAAGTGATACATACACTTAAACTCACTAACATAGTTTATATATTATTTTACTCAAACTAAGTTAGGTAAACAATGTTATCCCTAACAATACCACCAGATTAGGAGGACTTTATGGAGGCCAAAAACAAGACCTGGTGGCTCAGGGGCTAAGATGCTGAGCTTGTCAATCAGAAAGGTCGGCAGTTCAGCGGTTCGAATCCCTAGCGCCGCATAACGGAGCGAGCTCCTGTTACTTGTCCCAGCTTCTGCCAACCAAGCAGTTCGGAAGCATGTAAAAAAAAGTGCAAGTAGAAACATAGGGACCCCTTTGGTGGGAAGGGAACAGCGTTCCGTGCGCCTTCGAAGGCGTTTAGTCATGCCAGCCACATGACCACGGAGATGCCTTCGGACAGCGTGGGTCTTCGGCTTTGTAACTGCCCCCTAGAGCTGGAAACGACTAGCACATAGGAGCGAGGGGAATCTTTACCTTTACCTTATGGAGAGAAAAAAACCTTTGTGGCCTAAGATTTGGGGGAATGATAGTCAGAAATGTTTGTTGATTCCATCATGCCTATCCAGCAAAATTATTTCTCAAATGGTGCCTAATTGTAGTAGTAGGCGTGGCAGAACCCGAGGACGAAGTTAAAAGAGGCTCCAGCCTAGAATCTCTACATAGTCACAAACAAAATAAGTCCAACCTCCCTTGAATTCCACAGCTCCTTCTCTAACTCCAAGCAGATGCTGGTAAATCAGTTTAATTGGACCTTCAACATGGAGACCTGGTCTTTCGTGCCTGGCTTTAGAGAGATCCATTTGTGTTCTCACTTCTGTCTTTCTCTTCCGCTGCTTTGCTGGGCCTGAAAACTGGAATACGCAAAGGCTGCACCATTTGGGATTTTCCAAGCTGATTACTTGTTTTCAGTAGTTCTGGAAAGATCTGTGCTTTCTGACAGAGAGACAATGCAAATCGTTGGCTTTGTTCACGTCTTTCTCTTTCTTTCCCTGTTTTTGCCTGAGATTTGTTCTGTTTCTAAGCTAGTTTTGTTCCCCTGCTTGCTAATGTTTAACACATAAAAGGCCCAGGTATATTTTTCCTAGCTGATCAGAGTGGCCCGCGTGCTTGTTCAGATCTGGGTGTATCACGTCAAGCATTATGATAGACATAAACCAGCATAACAAGGGAGGGGAGGAGCCACAATCATTGTAAGCATGAAGACTGAAAAAGACTCATTGTGTTGCTCAAGTTTAAGGCAATGCATGCAGTTGACCTAAAACTCTTGTTGTGTGTTTCAGACATCCAGGGGGAGGCGGTAAGTACACGGATTTCCCCAGAACCTGTTTCCTCAAGACCTGTGACCGTTTTTCACACTTAATAACTGTTACAGCATCTCCATGTTCACGGGATCAAAATTTGGGCGCTTGGTAACTGGCGGGCGTTTATGAGGGTTGCAATCATGGGATTGCCATGTGTCACCTTCCTAGCTGTCTTCTGACAACCAAAGTCAGTGGGGCAAGCCAGATTCACTTAGCAGCTGTAGTGATTTGCTTAACAACTGTGGCCAAAAGGTTGTAAAATGGGGTGAAACTTACTCAACAATGCCCTTGGTTAATCATGGGAATTTTAGACTCAGTGGGGGTTGTGGACTAGCTGTACTTCATACTTTCTCCAACATCTCTTCTTCCTCTTCCTCTTCTTCATTTTCTTCCTCTTCCTCCTCCTCCTCCTCCTCTTCTTCTTTTTCCTCTTCCTCCTCCTCCTCTTTCTTCTTCTTCTTCTTCTTCTTCTTCTTCTTCTTCTTCTTCTTCTTCTTCTTCTTCTTCTTCTTCTTCTTCTTCTTCTTCTTCTTCTTCTTCTTCTTCTTCCTCCTCCTCCTCCTCCTCTTCCTCCTCCTCCTTCTTCCTCTTCCTGTTATTCTTCTCCTCCTCCTTCTTCCTTCTTCTTTCCTTTCTCCTCCTCCTCCTCTCCTCCTCCTCCTCCTCCTCCTCCTCCTCCTCCTCCTCCTCCTCCTCCTCCTCCTCCTCCTCCTCCTCTTCTTCTTCTTCTTCTTCTTCTTCTTCTTCTTCTTCTTCTTCTTCTTCTTCTTCTTCTTCTTCTTCCTTCCTCCTCCTCCTCCTCCTCCTCCTCCTCCTCCTCCTCCTCCTCCTCCTCCTCCTCCTCTTCTTTGGGACCTCATGCAATTTTCTTGGGATGTTCCTTTAGGTTCAGCCAAGCACTGCTGAAGGGGAGGAGGAAGCTCAGTATACTTACGAACCCCCCCCACGAGAAGAACCGACGAAGAAAGTGTCTGTAGTCCAACCACAAGAGTCTGAACAGGGCATATACCTTGGTAAGGTGTGCAAAGAGGAGAGAAGCATGCAAGGATTATCATAATAATGGGGTTTAACCTTAATTTCTGGATTATGGCAGACCAAATTGTGATGCTATCCAAGAGATACTTTGGGACATGGTAGATTTTGGAAACCATTCAGCCTCTCTCTCTTTCTCCTTCCTTCCTCCCTTCCTTCCTTCCTTCCTTCCTTCTTTTCTTTCTTTCTTTCTTCTTCCTACCCCTTTCTTTTTCTTTCCTTTTTCTTTCTTTCTTCTTACTACCTCTTTCTTTCTTTCTTTCTTTCTTTCTTTCTTTCTTTCTTTCTTTCTTTCTTTCTTTCTTTCTTTCTTTCTTTCTTTCTTTCTTTCTTTCTCCTTCTTTCTTTTTCTTTCTTTCTTTCTCTTTCCTTCTTCTTCCTACCCCCTTCTTTCTTTTTCTTTCTTTCTTTCTTTCTTCTTCCTACCTCTTTCTTTCCTTCTTTCTTTCTTTTTATTTCTTTCTTTCTTTCATTCATTCATTTTCTGGGGTTAACGGTTACAGGTGCCAGGGCAAAAACTCAGTCACATGCCTGCAAGAGATGGACTATAAATCTATTTTTTGCACATTTGGGGAAAGTTCTTTTCTTAAAAAAAAGAGATCAATATGTTAAGTAGAACAACTCTTTTCCTGGTGTTCTCACTGACACCTGATGGAAAATCTTATCACTGGTATTTGACAGGGCAACCTGGGTGCTTCGAAGTCTGTCAAAAAGGGGGGAATTGGGAAACAAGTTGGCTTGTTGTTGGCTGCAGCTATTGGGCGGCCCAGATCTGAAGTCAAAGATGCCTTCAGAAAAAAGGGCGACATCTCTCATTTAAGACACATAAATTGCTATGTAGCAAAGTTGGACTGAATAATCCATTGAGGACTTGTACGGACCAGAGAAAGAGGTTTCGTGGATGAAGAAGGTGGGATAGGAGGAGAAGAAGAAGCCGCTGCAGCAAAAAATGAGAAAGCGAGGGAAAGCAAAATGTCCAATGTTGTCTCCGATTATTTCTTTGCCCATAGATTGTCCAAACGTGAGGCGGTTCTCTGTGCCGCTGGGCAGTTTGAAAGCCAAGCCCTGCATGGTAAGACTTGTCGGAGTTTGTGAAAACGGTCAGAATCAGAATAGAGCGGGAAGGGACCTTGGAGGTCTTCTAGTCCAGCCCCTATACCATTTCAGAAAAGTGACTGTCCAGTCTCTTCTTAAAAAGTCTCCAGTGATGGAGCACCCACAACTTCTGTTCCACTGATTAATTGTCCTATTAGGAATGTTCTCCTTAATTCCAGCTTGCTTCTCTGCTTGGTTAGTTTCCACCCATTGTTCCTTGTCTTGTCTTCTGGTGCTTTGGAGAATAATTTGGCCGCCTCAGGGGCGGGATTCAAATTTCTTAACAACAGGTTCTGTGGGCGTGGCCTAATTTGTGGGTATGGCTTGGTGGTCCTGTGACTGGCTGGGCGTGGCTTGCTGACTGGGTATGGCTTGGTGGTCACATGACTGGCTGGGTGTGGCTTGTATGTAAATATTGTACATATTTAATTATTTTATTTTAAAAAAAGAGCAACTTTTACCCCAAAATCAGGCAAAGCAGGCAGGCAGATTGAGTTGCTCACAGAATCACAGGTTCACTCAGAGATCTATCTGCAATCTGCTACCTGAGTCTGCACTGAAAAAATAGAAGCTTCAGTCCTAAGGAAGGTTCAGCTCTGCTTTTAGATTAGCTAGAAAGCAAGAAATCCAACTATTTCCTGCTTTCTAGCTAATCTAAATCTCCCGGCACAGCAGAACAGCTGATGGTCAGAGGGGAAAAAAGGAAAAATAGCAACGTAGCAGGCAAGTTTGATGGCATGCATGCCAGGTAAGGAGTAAGTGGGCGGGAAAGGGAGTGGTGGGGCCAGCCAGTGGCACAATTTGCCGGTTCTCTGAACTGGGTAGAATCATAACAACCGGTTCTATAGAACCGGTCCGAACAGGTAGAATCCAACCCCTGGACCCCCCTCCTCTTTGTGGCAGCCCCTCAAGTATTGGAACACTGCTATCATTTCACCCCTTTTCTCTAGATTGGCCAAGCCCAAATCCTGCAACTGTTCTTCACATGTTGGTCTCCAGGCCTTTGATCCTCTTAGTTGCTCTTTTCTGAACCTTTTCCAAAGTCTCGACACCTTTTTTGGTAATGTGTTGACCAAAACTGGATGCAGTATAGTCCAGCTGTGGCCTTACTAAGGCTTAATAAAGTAGCACTAATACTTCATGTATTGTTATTATCCTTCACTCAACTACCATGTTTTTCAAGCGTGAAACCAAAGGGCTGAATCCTATAACCTTGCGCTGAATAATTTTGTCGGGGTCCCCCAAAAGTCTGCTTTTCATCTTTGCATTATACCAGCCAAGGATTCCACTTTCTCCTGGGACTGAAACCACGAACTTCTTCATATAATTAGGGATAGTCCTTGGCTTATGACCAGAACTGAGCTCAAAATTTCCACTGGTATGCAAAACACTTTGCTTTGCCCCCATTTTACGCTCTTTCTTGCCACCGTCGTTGAGTGGATCACTGCTGTTGTTAAGTGAATCCAGCTTCCCCGTTGACTTTGCTTGTCCAAAGGTCGCAAAAGGGGATCGCGTGAGCCTGAGACGTTGCAACTGTCATAAATACGAGTCAGTTGCCAAGCGTCTGAATTTTGGTCATGTGACCATGGGGATGCTATAACGGTCGTAAGGCCGAAAAATGGTGGCAAGTCATTTTTCAGTGCCCTGGTAACTCTGAATGGCCGCTAAACAAGTGGTTATAACTAGAGGACTGTCTGTATATGCCAGTTGTCAAGTACCTGCACTTTGATCTCATGATCCTGAGGATACTGCAATGGTCGTAAGTGTGAAAAATGGTCATAAGATTTTTTTCATGCCACTGTAACTTCAAATGGTCACTAAATGAACGGTCATAAGTTGAGGACAACCGGTAAGTTCCCTTCGCATCGCAGATTTCAAGATTCACAAAGGTAACAATTGAGGGAAGGTTATAACCAAGGTTAGAAAGGGATGTGGTGGCTCAGTGGCTAAGGACGCTGAGCTTGTCGATCAGAAAGGTCAGCAGGTCGGCGGTTCGAATCTCCAACACCGTGTAACAGAGTGTGTGATGACCCAGAGTATGTCAGAAATATAATAAAACCCAAAACACAACTAAAAGTCCTTTAATGCTTTCAACTTGGCTTCACTATTTAATTGTTCACAGTGGAGCAGTAAACTATTTTCAAAATAACATTTCAAAGGAAAGAAACACAGTTCAAATTCAAAGAGCCAATAACAAAGCAAAAACCAAAAACAAATTTCACTGAATAAAGTTCCTCAACAGACCAGGATAGATAATTGCCAGCTTCATGAAGATAATCAGAGACAGTCCGTTGGAAGAACTCCAACCAAGATAAACCTTCTTTAGGAATAAAACACTAATTTGTCTCCAGCGTTTGTTGGCACGCAGGTCCACACTCTCATGCAAATCTCCCACCTGCAACCCATGAAGAGGATCATGGCCCTCTCCTCCCAAGTAGACCACTCCCTGTTGGCTGTTCCTCCTCCTCCTCCGAGTCAGTCTCCACCAGGGGCATGACAGAATGAGTTCCCATTCCTTGTCCCAGCTTCTGCCAACCGAGCAGTTCGAAAGCACGTAAAAAATGCAAGTAGAACAATAGGGACCACTTGTTCAGAGTATTGCAGCATAAATTCAGCACCAGAAAAGTAAACACAGATGGCTGAGGTTTCATTTAACTTCTTTATAAACACAAGTGAATTTTGAAATCTACCAGTTGTAGATTTCTTCAACATGGAGCAAACTCAAATAGAAGCAGACAGGTTCAGAGCTTAACAGCAATTCAACTTCAGCAGACAAGCAATTTAGTTTCTCTTTCACTTTAGAGCTGAGCACAGAACAGAGATAGTATTTAGTATTTAGTACTTATTTGATTTGTCAATCACTTACAAGATACAGGTATAAGAATAAACATAGTTTTGAATACATGAGATGGATACTTATAAGAAAAATAAAAAGAAACAATAGGACAGGGACGGTAGGCATGATTGGTGCGCTTATGCACGCCCCCTATAGGCCTCTTAGGAAGGGGGTGAAGTCAATAGTAGAGAGTCTAAGGTAAAAGTTTTTGGGGTTTGGGGAAGAAACCACAGAGTCAGGTAGAGTATTCCAGACACTGACCACTCTGTTGCTGAAGTTGTATTTCCTGCAATCAAGTTTGGTGCGATTAACCTTGAGTTTGTATCTATTGTGTGCTCTTGTATTGTTATGGTTGAAGCTGAAGTGTTCATTGACAGGTAGGACATTGCAATGTATGATTTTATATACTATATTTAGATCGGACCGGAAGCGGCGTAGTTCTAGATTTTCTAGGTCTAGAGAGTTTCAAGTCTGATGGCATAAGGTATTCTGCAATGAGTAGAGGAGCAGAGAACTCTTCTTGTGAAATATTTCTGGACTTTTTCAATTGTGTTAATATCAGATACATGATATGGGTTCCAGACTGATGAACTGTATTCAAGTATAGGTCTAGCAAAAGTTTTGTATGCTCTAGTTAGTTGTGTGATATTACCAGAGAAGAAGTTATGTAGGATTAGATTAACAACTCTTAATGCCTTTTTGGCTATGTAGATACAGTGGGCTCTAGCACTTAGATCATTTGAGATGAGTATTCCAAGGTCCTTGACAAAGTTTGGATCCTCAACAAGGTCTTGACTATTTAGCTTGTATTTTATTTTCTGATCTTTTTTTGCCAATATGTAAGACAGAGCATTTATTTGTTGAGATTCGAAGTTGCCATTTGATTGACCATTCTGATACATAATCAAGATGTTTTTGAAGGGTAGCAGTATTGTCTGTGGTGTTGAATAGCTTTACATCATCAGCAAAGAGAACGCAGTTTCTCTTGATATGATCACAGAGGTCATTTATGTAGAGTATGAAGAGAGTTGGTCCTAAAACACTGCCTTGTGGGACACCACTGTTGACAGGTACAGAATTTGATAGGACGCTCCCAATTTTGACAATTTGTTGTCTGTTTGACAGGAATGCCTCTATCCAGTTATGCAGGTGTACAGAGATACCGTAAGATTTTAGTTTTAGGAGTAGTTTGTCGTGTACCACTGAATCAAAGGCTTTACAGAAGTCTATGCAGATTGCATCTATTGCTTTGCCCTGATCGAGTTGTGTAGTCCATATGTTTTTGCAGTGTAAGAGTTGCAGACTGCAGGATAGTTTTTTTCTGAAACTATTTTTTCTGATAACCCATGCCCAGATTCTCTCTTTTAAGTTTCAGCCCCCAATTCAGCTCTCATTGGCTGACCTTGTTACTAAGTTCTATTTCAGTTCATGAATATACTCTGACACCACTTTGGTGGGAAGGTAACAGAGTTCCATGAGCCTTATTGGCATCCTGCTGGCCACATGACTGTTGAGGTAATTCCCCGTTAGGAGAATGAGCGCATACAGGGAGACGTATTTGAGAGTAGTGTTTGAATAATGCACACACAGCACACAGATACACTGTACAGTAAATGTAGGTTTTTTTTACTTTCAATAAAGGTTTAAGCAAAGTTCAAAATAAGCAGTCCAAAGTCATTCACAGGTAAGGCAGTCAATTTTCAGTCCAGGGATAATCCAATAACAAAGTCCAGTGTCAAAAACAGTTCAGTATCAGACTTACATCAAATCCAGGAATAACAGCCAATAGGAGGAACGGCAATACTCTCCAACAGAAGGAAACAGAGACTCACCGAGATACACTCTCTTCTGAGACTAAGACTAAGACAACCCAGCTTTCTGGCTCCATCTTATGGCCGTTTGAGAAACCACACCCAATTACACTTTTAGGATTCTCTTAAAGAGACAGTATTAAAATGTCTATCCTGGTTTATATATTGTTCAACCCAAGTAGCTGTTAGGTGACTTACATTCCTAACAATGACCATGGAGACTATTCAGACAGCACTGGCTCTTCTTCGGCTTTGTAACGGAGATGAGCTGTACCCCCTAGAGCAAGAAACAACTGGCACGGATGTGCGAGGGGAACCTTTACTTTTACTTACAAGTGGAGCAGAGAGATTTGTGGGTTGAACGCAGATATCGTTACTGAAATTCTAATGCATTAACTATGAATGTATTTTCTATTGATATTTTGCTTATTCAAGCCAACAATTTTTTAAAAAGCCAGAATGCAAGATTGTGAAGCTCTTTTGGTCTTCTCTTTAAAAGAAGCTTGATCATTGGACAACCTTGAACCACGCCACTTACGGTTGGACTTTAGCGTAGTACACAAAAATATCTGCTACAATGTCCTATCAGTCAATGACTACTTCCGCTTAAACTGCAACAATGCAAGAGCACACAACAGATACAAACTCAACATAAACTGCTCCAAACTTGATTGCAGAAAGTAGGACTTCAGCCACAGGGTGGTCAATGCCTGGAATGCACTACCTGACTCTGTTATTACATCCTCTAACCCCCACTCCTTTAACCTCAAACTATCTACTGACCTCACCCCTTTCCTAAGTCTGTAAGGGGCGCGCATAAGCACACCATCGTGCCTTACCGTCCCTGTCCTATTGTCCCCATTTATTCATACCTCCTTCCTGTATTCATACTCCTTCATACTCTATCATCTTGTAAGTGATTGACAGATCAAATAAACAAATAAAGAATAAATTGGCAAAATGCAAACCACCGCAGACAGCTTTTGCTTCTATTCACGTCATTTAAAAAACCAAGATTGTCCAACCTTGGCAACTTTAAGACCCGTGGGGTTCCAGCTCCCATCATGGCTGACTGGGGAACTCCGGGAGTTGAAGTCCACAGGTCTTGAAGAGTTCTTTAGCTTGTCTTACCAAACTTCTCCTCTTATGCCTTACAGTTGCTCCCAAAGTCTGGAGCGGAAGATAGTGGTGTGAAAGAAACAATCAACATCCAAGCCATTGAGGAAGGTCAGACGAAGGGAATGGGGGGAGGGGCTGTTGGAGGGAGGGGCTTGTGGGGGAGGCAACACTGTGATGGAAGGACTGGCATCTTTTAAGGTGGCCTAAACTGGATTTCTAACTGTTGCTTCTCTTTTGGCCAGGGAAAGACACAATGGGGTGGGTAGAAAGTTTGTTGGGCATTACTTGAGTTATGTAGGCATGTTGGAACTTCTGAGTATCATATTGACCCAGGGGTCTCCAGACTTGGCAACTTTAAGACTTGTGGACCAGGGGTCCCCAACCACCGGTCCGCGGACTGGTACCGGTCCATGGAACAAGTCCTACCGGGCGCTGGTTTGCTGGCGCCGCCATCTTGTTTTGATGAAAAAGTGCTTCCGGTGAGCTTTTCCGGGTAGAAAGCTCAGCGGAAGCACTTTTCATCAAACAAGATGGCGGCGCCCAGCTGATGTCGGTACCGGGCCGCGCCATAAAAAAGGTTGGGGATACTGGGCCGCGGCATAAAAAAGGTTGGGGATCACTGTTGTGGACTTCAACTCCCAAAATTCTCCAGCCATCAGTATCAAAACAGAGAAGCAAAACTCCAGATGCCAGGGTAAAATTTAGCTTTTTGATAAGAGTATTAAATTTGGAGGGAGAGCAGCGTGGTGGCCGAGAGGTGAAGATGCTTGCCCTCCACTCGAAGGGTTGAGAGTTCAGTCCTAGACAGTGACAGATATTTCTCTCTCTGTGGCGCAGAGAGAAACATATCTGCTGTGAACTCTGCATAGGCGTCAGGAAGGGCGTCCGGCCGGCAAATGCACAGCTCTGTTCAGTCTCACCGACTCCATCTCAACTCAAAGGATGACAGCCGTCTTAAAGAAGGGCGGGGAAAGTAACTTCTGGGGGAAAGGAAATGGCAGGGATTATTGTGAGAGAAGGACAAGATAGCACACTACATATATTTCAATCTCTCTATATATAAAAGCGAAATGCCCCTGATGCATCATCACAAAATCTCCAGAACCGTAAAGCCTACAAACTTGAAATTTGGCACTTATGTTCCTCTTGGCTTCTAGGGGCTCACTAAAAAAGGATTTTTCAAAATGACCATCAGAGCGTTCGTATTTTGCATATTATTATTAACACACTAAGGAGTTCTACTCCCCCTCCCCACCTGGAAATAAATCTGTCCCAAATGCAAAACACAAGCAGAGGAGTTTCAGTTTCAGTTTCAGAGCACCAAGCAGCTTTAGTCCAGAACAGTTGAGCTAAGCCACGCCCAGGCTCCTTGCTGTCTCCTTGCTCACACAGCAAATACTGTTTCAGTTTCCAAACAGCCCTCAACTCTCTCACACACTGACAGGACGCTAGCCAGATGAATACCGATGGATGCTGGTAGGCAGAGGCAGAATTTTTTCCCCTTATTTTCCTCCCCCAAAACTAAGCCCGGCCATACAGTTTCATAGCAAAGCACGGGTAATCAAGCTAGTATGTTATAAATTCCACTTTCTTCCACTTCTGTTGAGCCGCTAAAGAGTCCCTAACACTGTGAAAATTGGATAATTATTATTTTTCTTTACAGCACTGAAAAAGGGATTGATGAAGGCTCCTCAGCCCCCTTCTCTCCCACCCACAGCTCGCCGGGTGTCCTTGCCTGCTTCGGGCTTCTCTGGCCATCAAGCAAAAGTGGCCATAAACAGCGGTAGGTAGAATTGTAGCAAGGCATACAGGGGTGGGATTCAAAATTTTTAACAACCGGTTCTGTGGGCGTGGCTTAGTTGGTGGGTGTGGCTTAGTGGTCATGTGACTGAGTGGACATGGCTTGGTGGTCATGTGATTGGCTGGGCGTGGCCAACTCTATATCACTCACACCGAGGCACGCCTCTCCTCGCCTGGCCTCTCGTGACTGTGGGGATGCTGCAACAGTCGTAAGTGTGAAAAAGGGTCACTTTTTTCAGTGCCATTGTAACTTTGAATGGTCACTCCACACAAGCAAAGGACCAGCAAAGGAGGGGGGAAAAACTCCAGAGAGGTTCCTGAGACAGGAAGTCTAGTCCTGCCAAGAATGTAATAAGGGTTAACGGAGAGTCAGTTTCTGTAAGCAACACCAGAATGTTTCCTTCCTGCCTTCCTTACAGGATTAGACCAGTAATTTCTTCTAACAACCGGTTCTCTGAACTGCTTAGAATGTTAACAACCAGTTCTAGCTAATAGGTGCGAACTGGCATATTACCTGATGATTGGTAATATGAAGGCATATTACCTGATGATTGGCACCTTTGGAAATTTCCAGGACTTGGGACATATTATATTTTTTTTAATGAACTAAGCCAACCAGTTGCATCAACAATTGAAGAGTTTTACTGCAATAAATGCTGACAACTTACCAGAAATTTGGAAGAGAAAACTGGTGTTTGCTATTTTAACAACTTTTTAAAATGTTATGAATCTTTTTAAATGTTATGTATCTTTCTTGTAATTTAAAGGTGAGGTTAATTCACCAAAAATTTTATTTGGGGTCTGTTGGAACCCTTGATGGACATTCCTATGTTGAAGATGCAAGAGATTAGAAGGTATTTTAGCATCCCTGGTTCTATTAGCGCAGGCCTGTCCAATCTTGGCAGCTTCAAGAGTGGTGGACGTCAACTCTCTGAAAGTTCTTCTTTTGGTCCCAAAGGTGCTTTTTTTTTTTTCAAGAGGCAACTGGACTTTCTGTTTTTTCTTTGAAGACATTTCGCTTCTCGTCCAAGAAGCTTCTTCAGCTCTGAGTGGATGGTGGGGAATGAAAGAGCATCCAGTCAGAGCTGAAGAAGCTTCTTGGACAAGAAGCGAAATGTCATTAAAAAAAAACCAGAAAGTCCAGTTGCCTCTTGAAAAAAAAAAGCACCTTTGGGACAACCATGATCTGAGTGACCAAGAATCTCCGTAGACATTCTTCTTTTGGTGTTGTTTATTCTTATTCTTTGAACTTTCTTGCAGATCTTTTCTTGGCTTCAAAAGATGACAAGGTAACTAACTTTGCATCAACTTTGTCCTAGTTCGTCTGGAACATGCCAATTGTTGTTCTGCACTCCTATTCTAACACAATACCCTGCTCCAGTTTGTCAGAACTGGAATAGATCTTGGTAACAAGGTCAGCCAATGAATAGGCATAGCAACTAAGTCAGCCAATGAGGACAGTTTGGAAACTGAAACTAGAAGTAGCCTAGGCTGGAAAGTGAAACTAAAAGCGTGGCTTTATATTAAGCTCTGCCTTTATGTGGCGCTCTGAGTCTGTCTGTCGAAAATGAAACTAACTTGCTTACTTGCCTGCTGAAGTTACTTGCAACAGGTTTCTGTCTGAGTTTGCTCCAGGTTGGAGAAATCTACAACTGGTTTGTAAAATCTACTTATTATGTTTATAAAGACGTCAAACGAAGCATCAGCCATCTGTGTTTATTTTTCTGGTGCTGAATTATCACTGCAAAAACTCTGAACCCAGTTTCTCCTAGGCTCAAAATTCTCTCTCCCTCTTGCAGGAAGAACCTGAAGACCAGCCTATCTATGTGGAATGTGATGCCAGCCCAGGTGAAATTCTTTCTTTTGGTCTCCTATCTGCTCCAAGGTAGCATTTCTGGGGAGTTCAGTAGAGCCTCATAATACTTTGGCTAAGTTGCAGACTACTCCGTGGAATATTGAAGTAATGAGGTGACCCAGTTGGGTAACGAAATGTCTGCAAAAAACCCACCGAACTCAAAGAGCACCTAGCACCCCTCATTTCAACCCTGATCTACAAATGTTCTCTATTGGTAAAACATAACCTGTGAGGTTGTGATCCAATTCACTAACAACAGAGTACTTTTGCTGGTTCCATCACACCTCTACGGATCCCCATATAAATTTCCTGACAGTGAAAGTAATTATTCCGTGCAACAGCTTGACCTCCTGGAGTTGTGGGTGCCCCATCACTGGAAGTTTTCAAGAAAAAAAAAATGGACATCAATTTGTCCGGATTGATGTAAAAGTCTCCTGCCGTGGAGAGCAGGTTGAATTAGAAAAACCTCAAGGTCCTTCCGCTCTTATGATTCTAAGTCTTCAGGCCCTTTTGGGAGGCCAATTTTACTTGAGGGAGATAGCACTTAGCAATAGCCCTTAGACTTATATACCGCTTCACAGGGCTTTTAAAGCCCTAAGTGGTTTACAGAGTCAGCTTCTTTCCCCCAATAATCTGGGTCCTCATTTTATCCACCTCGGAAGGATGGAAGGTTGTCAACCTTGAGATGGTAAGGATCGAACTGCTGGCAATAGGCAGAGTTTGCCTGAAATATTGCATTCCTACCACTGCGCCACCATAGAAGGAAGGAAGGAAGGAAGGAAGGAAGGAAGGAAGGAAGGAAGGAAGGAAGGAAGGAAGGAAAGAAAGCCAATAGCATTTCGACTTATATACCACTTCACAGTGCTTTCCAGCCCTCTCTAAGTGGTTTAAAGAGTCAGCCTATTGCCCCCAACAATCCAGGTCTTCATTTGACCCACCTTGGAAGGATGGGAGGCTGAATCAACCTTGAGCCTGGTGAGATTCGAACTGCCAAATTGCAGGCAGCTGGCAGTCAGCAGAAGGAGCCTGCAGTACTGCACTCTAACCACCGTGCCACCATGGCTCATCTGATGAGCCAGATGATGTTCAAAAGGGCAGGAGCCATGGCAGGAGGGGCTCTCATCCTCAGATGACATTCTTTAGTGCAGGGGTCCCCAACCCCCCGTCCGTGGACTGGCACCGGGCTGCAGCATGACAGAAACCGGGCCGTGCAAACTAGCGACACCCCATCCACGGGTTTGCAGGCAGCATGAAAAATCTCACTCCTGTTCTGACCCAGGCTTCCTAAACCATAGTTATGCACATGCTTATTTTAAAAACATGACTTATTTTATTGCAATGCTGGGAATTGTTTTCATTCCCAGCCGTAATTAATCTCAGTCTCCCGAGATAAGCCACCACCTTTCTTCCCTGTGAAGTGCTGCCAAAAGCAGAAGTATCAAATGAACTAGGGAAGAAACCAACCGAAGTACAAAAAGAAAAACCAAACGAAGTGCAAAAAACTTCCAGAATGACTCTGAACCGATCGAATGACTTTGCTTCCTGCAAAAGTTTCTTCACCTTTGCCTGTCCTTTATCCCTTATGGGAGGGGCCATCACCTCCCAGCCCTACTCCCGAGTCGTCCCTTTTGTTTCAGCTGCTCTCGCCTTCTGGCAGCTCTGTGCATACACACGCACACTGGGAACAGGCTCCCCTGGGTCCTCGGCCTCACTGCTGCCAGACTCCGGAGGCTCCGTAGTCAGCACCCCACCCCCAGATGGTCCCGGCCCCATCTCTGCATCAGATGCATGACCCTCATCCGAGTCTTCCCCAGACTCCCAGACTGGTCCCCTTTCTTCCCCACTGTCCGATTCCGCTGCCATCTGCACCGGCTGCCAGCGAACCACAACACCACCCTCCAGTCTGCAGAAAACGCTCCCTCCTCGGTCCCTGGGGCCCAAAGGTTTTTGGGGCCACTGCTTTGGTGGACAGGACCTGTCATATGCTTCTTCCACGAGATCTGCTGGGCCAGGCGAATGTAATCAGGAAGAGGTATTTTCTTAAATAACCTGGCCCTTTTCAAATTGAATTAGAGAAAAATGGCTCCAAACTTAACATTGTGATCCTCAGCTTCTGGTAAACCACTTTTCTTCTAGACCTGATTTGTTTTTCGTTTCTTGCCAGACTTGGCGCCCTCCAAAGGGTCTACTTCTTCAGCTCTGGAACCTCTAACCTGCCTCTTGAAACAAGCCAAGTGAGTAGGATATACCCCTCGAAGGAGGGCAGGAAAGATGTTTACCCATCAACATTCCAGATTTGGTGGCCTGGAATTAAAGGCCCCGGGGTTTCAAACGAATCTATCTCTTCGATGCTCTCTAGGGCAGGGGTCTCCAACCCTGGCAACTTTAAGACTTGTGGACTTTCCACTCCCAGAGTTCCTCAGACAGCAAAGTTCTTCCTTCCTTCCTTTCCTCCTTCTTTCCTTTCCTTCCTTCCTTCTTCCTTAGCTTCCTTCCTTCCTTCCTAGCTTCCTTCCCCCTTCCTTCCTTCCCCTTCCTTCCTTTCCTCCTTCCTTCCTTCTCTTTCCTTCCTTTCCTCCTTCTTCTTCCTTCCTTCCTAGCTTCCTTCCCCCCTTCCTTCCTTTCCTTCCTTTTCCTTCCTTCCTTCCTTCCTTCCTTCCCCCTTCCTTCCTTTCCTCCTTCCTTCCTTCCCTTTCCTTCCTTCCTTTCCTTCCTTCCTAGCTTCCTTCCCCTTCCTTCCTTCCCCTTCCTTCCTTTCCTCCTTTCCTTCCTTCCTAGCTTCCTTCCCCCTTCCTTCCTTTCCTCCTTCCTTCCTTCCCCTTCCTTCCTTTCCTCCTTTCCTTCCTTCCTAGCTTCCTTCCCCTTCCTTCCTTTCCTCCTTCCTTCCTTTCCTCCTTTCCTTCCTTCCCTAGCTTCCTTCCCCCTTCCTTCCTTTCCTCCTTCCTTCCTTTCCTCCTTTCCTTCCTTCCTAGCTTCCTTCCCCTTCCTTCCTTTCCTCCTTCCTTCCTTTCCTCCTTTCCTTCCTTCCTAGCTTCCTTCCCCCTTCCTTCCCTCCTTCCTTCCTTCCCCTTCCTTCCTTTCCTCCTTTCCTTCCTTCCTAGCTTCCTTCCCCTTCCTTCCTTTCCTCCTTCCTTCCTTCTCTTTCCTTCCTTTCCTCCTTCTTTCCTTCCTTCCTAGCTTCCTTCCCCCTTCCTTCCTTTTCCTCCTTCCTTCCTTTCCTCCTTTCCTTCCTTCCTAGCTTCCTTCCCCCTTCCTTCCTTTCCTCCTTCCTTCCTTCCCTTCCTTTCCTCCTTTCCTTCCTTCCTAGCTTCCTTCCCCCTTCCTTCCTTTCCTCCTTCCTTCCCCTTCCTTCCTTTCCTCCTTTCCTTCCTTCCTAGCTTCCTTCCCCCTTCCTTCCTTTCCTCCTTCCTTCCTTTCCTCCTTTCCTTCCTTCCTAGCTTCCTTCCTTCCTTCCTTCCTTCCCTCTCTCGCTTTCCTCCTCCCTCCCTCCCTCCCTCCCTCCCTTTGATTTTTAGAGCAAAGCTGGCTGAGGAATTCTGGGAGTTGAAGTCCACAAGTCTTAAAGGGGCCACGGTTGGAGACCCCCTGCTCTAGGGCACACAACAGCTGAAAGACTAATTCATTCTGATGCAGACGGTTGAGAATTATCCTGATCTTCCATGCAGAAGCTTGGAAGCAACAGCTACTGCGTGGGGGAGCGGGGGGGTCATTTCTACTCGGGTGTAATTCCAGTCCAGAAATTCAGGAGCCTGTCATGTGGATGGTGATTTGGCAAGAATACAGGTAGTCCTGGACTTATGACCACAATGGAGTCCAAAATTTCTGTGGCTAAGCAAGACAGTTGTTAAGTGAGTTTTGACCCATTTTATCGCCACAGTCGTTAAGTCAGTCGCTCCGGTTCTTCAGTTAGTAACCCGGCTGTGAAGTGAAAATGGCTTCCCCTTTGCTTGTCAGGGAGCTGCAAAAGGGGATGACCCTTCACATTGCAACTGTCCTAAGTCAAGCATCCAAATTTTGATCATGTGACCATGGGGTCATAGGGGTGAAAAACGGCCGTGCGCCATTTTTTCCAGGGCCACTGTAACTTCGAACAGTCACTAAATGAAGGATTGCAAGTTGAAAACCACCTGTATTAAGGGCAGTCATACAGGTGAGGCAAGAGAGTGGTGCCGTGGCCACTACAGGTGGAGCTCTCCCCTCACGTTCAGGAGGCTGTGAGTTCGATTCCAGCTAGCGGCAGATATTTCTCTCACTGGACACAGTGTGAATATACCTGCTGAACAAAACTGCGCATTGTCGACAGGAAGGCCATCCGGCCAGTAAACACTCAGCTCCCTGCAACTGCCCGACTCCACCCTGATGTAAGGGATTATAGGGTCATTAAAAGACAAAATAATAACAATAATATAAGTGAGGCAAGAGTTCAGGCAGGGAATCAGGACCACAGAGAGCTCCAATTGACGCTGTGGTGTCAGATTGGATCCAAACATCTAATGGCATCAAAGATTTTTCTTCAGGAAAGGCCTTTTATTGGGTTTAAACCAGAGTTTTTCAAACTTGGTAAGTTTAACAAGTTGGACCTCAACTCCCAGCATTCCCCAGCCACTATGGTCAATTGTTTTTTTTTCTTTATTTTGTATTTATGATGTATTTATTTTGTCATGTTTGAATGGTGCAGTGTCCTAGAGGTGGAGTTCTCACCCCCACAATCAGGAGGCTGAGAATTCAATCCTTGGTAGAGGCAGACATTTCTTTCTGGGCACCATGTGAATATATCCGCTGAAGAAAACTCCACGTTGGTGACAGGAAGGGCATCCGGCCAGTAACCACGCTGCTAGCTCCATTCATTTGCCCAGACTCCAACCTGCAAGGGATTATGGGGTCATGAAAAGAAGATGATTTATTTTCTCATGTTTATGTAGAGTATATTGGAGGGGGTGCCCCTTTGAGAGCTGCATGCAACGAAATTACATTTTAATGTATGCCAATTAGTGTACAATTCAAAGTGACAATAAAGTTATTCTAAGTTCTATGTAAAGGGGTCTGATACACACATAGCTATCTTGCATGACCACTATTTAAACATGCTAGCGCGTTTTCAAAATTCCAAATGTGTCAACGATCTTTGATGTCTCTCGATGTAAGGCATCATGTAAGATCTATTTCATACCCATAATAGCAATGATTCTCAGCCTTAATTTAACTTTAAACCAGCACAGCGTGCTGGCTGTGGAATTCTGGAAGTTGAAGTCCACATACCTTAAAGTTGCCATGGTTGATAAATACTTCCTTATGGTGTGGATCCCATGTAGCACAATCCTCTCTCTTTTTCTTTCTATTAGGTCCAAAATTTCTTCTTTGGCATCTCAGCAGGTGAGTGGATTCAATTTTTTTTTACTACCAGTTCTGTGGGCGTGGCTTGGTGGGCGTGGCAGGGGAAGGTTACTGCAAAATCCCCATTCCCTCCCCAGCCCACTAACCTGCTTTCCAGCTCCGTTCTCCTGTGCAGGGCAACCAAAGAAGACCCAGCCAATCAGCTGGGACTCGGGAGGCAGGGAATAGATGGGGGCGGGGCCAGTCAGAGGTGGGATTTGCTGGTTCTCCGGACTACTCCAAATTTCCGCTACTGGTTCTCCAGAACTGGTCAGAACCGGCTGAATATACCACCTCTGCTCTGGACCTTCAGCCAGCTGATGTGGAGAACATCATAAGCAACAGAGCCTCAGGTAGAAGAATGTTTGGATTCATCCTTTCAATGAATCCAGCTTTGTGTAAAAGGAACTGATGAAGAGATGTACCTGGTCCAGATTAGGAAAATAACCAATTCCTCCATCCTTTTCTCTCTCCAGGGCTGCCCAGAAGACAACACTGAGAGTAACAAGGGTATGGTTTTCCTTGGATGGATGTGGGCATGGCTAGTGGAGGAGAAAGATCAAAGTAAAAAATCATGCTTGTTATTATTACAAGGGCTGCTTCATCTGAGGAATTGCAGAAATATCACTGCCCCAGACTGTCTTCGAAATGAATTTTATTCCTAATTTATTCCTTGTTTGTTCTGCAAACCTATGACCTCCAGTCTGCTTGTAATAGTATGGGGCAGGGGGTCTCCAGCCTTGGCCACTTTAAGACTTGTGGACTTCAAGTCCCAGAATTCCTCAGCCTCTCCAACCTTGGCCACTTTAAGACTTGTGGACTTCAAGTCCCAGAATTCCTCAGCCTCTCCAACCTTGGCCACTTTAAGACTTGTGGACTTCAACTCCCAGAATTCCTCAGCCTCTCCAACCTTGGCCACTTTAAGACTTGTGGACTTCAACTCCCAGAATTCCTCAGCCTCTCCAACCTTGGCCACTTTAAGACTTGTGGACTTCAACTCCCAGAATTCCTCAGCCTCTCCAACCTTGGCCACTTTAAGACTTGTGGACTTCAACTCCCAGAATTCCTCAGCCTCTCCAACCTTGGCCACTTTAAGACTTGTGGACTTCAACTCCCAGAATTCTGAGAGTTGAAGCCCACAAGTCTTAAAAGTTGCCAAGGTTGGAGAGCCCTGGTATGGGGAAACGACCTGGGAAGAGGGAAGGACGAGCAGGCTAGGAACCAGTCAAGACAAGAGATGGCTGGGCCCACAGAAGAAAATGGGGGCATGGCCAATGGCTGAGAAGGAGCCCTCCCTCGTTTCTGAGGGGGGAGGTGAGATGCACTTTCATATTTTTTCTGGGTTCTGTTTAGGAAATCTTAGAATAAAGATAGAGGTGGTACATCTGAATGTGCTTCTTCTCTGGACTAAGCCTGGCACACTAGCATTGGGTGGGGGGACGACAGATTTTAACCCCTACAGAATCCATGAAATGCTCTGGGTTCTTTTGTTTTTCAGGTAGATGCCTCAAAACTGATAACCTTCCAGAGGTGAGGATAAAAATGTTCAGCTGGATTACTGTTCCTTTGATTGTGGGGTGGATTAGAAGGAAGGAAGAAAGGAAGAAGGAAGGAAGGAAGGAAGGAAGGAAGGAAGGAAGGAAGGAAGGAAAGAAAGAAGGAAAGAAAGAAGGAAGGAAAGAAAGAAAGAAAGAAAAAGAAAGGAAGAAGGAAAGAAGGAAAGAAGGAAAGAAAGAAAGAAAGAAAAAAGAAAGGAAGAAAGGAAAAAGGAAGGAAAAAAGGAAAGAAGGAAAGAAAGAAGGAAGTACACGATTGGATTGTGTTATTTTTATTTTTATTTATTAATTAGATTTCTAAGAGAGCATTTCTACATTTACAAGCAGCAAACGTGGTGTCCCTCCTGCATTTTCACCAATAAACAGTCCTGTCATATGGGGAAGAGGGAGAGAGGGAGAGAGCAGAAGGAAGGAAGGAAGGAAGGAAGGAAGGAAGGAAGGAAGGAAGGAAGGAAGGAAGGAAGGAAAAAAGAAAAGAAAGCTATTGTGAGAGCTTCTGGTGATCTTATTATACTGTTGTCAGTCTTGACAAAGCTGAGGTCAGAACCACCCAAATCTCTAGTGGTCCATTCAAAGTGGTCTTTTGCCTTGAATTGTTAAAGCAGCAAAAGATTCTGTGTCCTCTAACAGATGGTAGACTTATATACCGCTTCACAGTGCTTTACAGCCCCCTCTAAGCGGTTTATAGACTCAGTATATTGGGACCTGCTCCAACAATTCTGCTAGTGCTTCCTCTCGTTTATAGACTCAATATTGACCCCAACAATCTGAGTCCTCGATCACCCACCATCAAGCGTTTGTTACCCTGGGAGGCACCCCTCAATCCCTTGGCCATAATCTGCGTTTATCAGTTTCACTGCCTCCATTATATTTCTGCAGGATCCGGATATGAAAAATGCTCCATGGTATGCAGGCAGTTGTGACCGGCGTACAGCGGAAGCAGCTCTCCTCCAATTTAACAAGGTAGCCCGGGCCTGTTTTGTGATTTTTAAAAATAAATAAATTTCAGTCTCTGGTTTGCACAGTCTGAGCCCCGAGGTCGAGTTTTATCCAACCTGGCTGGGAAATTCCCAACACAATGCAATCCCATCACATAGCAAGTCTGTTTGTAGCAATAGCACTTAGGTGTATATACCGCGTCACAGTGCTTTACAGCCCTCTCTAAGTGGTTTACAAATATCAGCCTTTTGCCCTCAAAAAACCTGGGTCCTCATTTTACCCATCTCGGAAGGATGGAAGGCTGAGTCAACCTTGAGCTGGTCAGGATCGAACTACTGCAGTTGGCAGAGTTAGCCTGCAATACTGCATTCTAACAACTGAGAAGGAGGGAGGGAGGAAGGGAGGAAGGAAGGAAGGAAAATAGCAATAGCCCTTAGACTTATATACCACTTCACAGTACTTTACAGATCTAAGTGGTTTACAAATATCAGCCTCTTGCCCCCAACAATTTGGGTTCCTCGTTATACCGACCTCAGAAGGGATGGAAGGCTGAGTCAACCTTGAGCTGTGGCAGTTGGCATAGTTAGCCTGCAATACTGCATTTGAACCACTGAGAAGGAGGGAGGCAGGGAGGGAGGGAGGGAGGGGGAGGGAGGGAGGAAGGAAGGGAAGGAAGGAAGGAAGGAAGGAAGGAAGGAAGGAAGGAAGGAAGGAAGGAAGGAAGGAAAATAGCAATAGCACTTAGACTTATATAGTGCTTTATAGTGCTTTACAGTCCTTTCTAAGCAGTTTACAGTGTCAGAACATTGCCCCAAACAATCTGGGAAGGATGGAAGGTTGAGTCAACCTTACTGTCAACTCAAAAATATTGTTCTGGTCTTTTAGAGTTGCCAGCAGAAAGGGAGTGGGGGGAGTAGTGCATACCGTAGATAATTGCTAGGCGGCCGAAGCTTCTGGTGCGCAAGATTATTACTGGAGAGCATGATTGATGACTCTTGGCTAGGGATGTGTCCCATTGGTGAATATACATCCAGGAGGTGGGGGAAGAACAGGGTCAAGGGGGAAATGAATGATGTGTCTCAGAGTCGGCTGCACCCAGGTAGCACCGGCATGTTCACTCCTAATAAATCTTCTTTAAACTCCGAGAGATGTGGCTAGAAACTCATGATTTAAATGGGGGTGGATGTCAGAGCCCTGACACTTTTAAGCTGGTCAGAATTGAACTGCTGGCAACAGGCAAAGTTTGCCTGCAATACTGCACTCAAACCACTGTGCCGCCACCCTCCATAATCTCAACCTCTCCTCCACCTTGGAGAAGCCCCGCTCTACACAAAGAAAGATCTCAAAGGGTTGGCCTGGGAGGTTCTCTGTAGGGCACTCACGCTAGAGATGCCTCTTGCGTTCTTTAAAGTCCAGAAGAGAGAGAGGAAAATTCATTTGGATTTAAAATGATAGTGTTTCAGTAGATGATTGCGGGGGCTGGAAGCTAAAAGGTGAAGAACAGTTGCAGGAACTGGGCATGTCTAGTTTAAGAAAGAGATGGATTAGGGGGTGGCATGATAATAGTCTTTCAGGATTTGAGGGGTTGCCACAAAGAAGAGGGGGTCAAATTATTCTCCAAAGCACCGGAGGAGGGCAGGACAAGAAGCAACTCTTTGCAAACTAATCAAAGAGAGAAGCAACGTAGTGGAACAGCTTGCCTTCAGACGTTGTAGGTCAGTGGTCCCCAACCTTATTTGTACCAGGGACCAGTTTCACGATTATTCATTCTTTGCGGCCCGGTACAAAATGATCCACGGACCGGTACCGGCATCAGCACGCACGACCAAGGCAAGGCGAGCCGAGCGACCAGCCAGCCAGCCGTCCCCCGCTTCTCCCCGCCACCTTCAACTCCTCCTTTGTACCTTCTCGCGGTCAATGGGCTTTTCGGGCTCTTTCTTAATCTCCTCCTGAGTAACGCGAGACTCCGCTGCCATCGGGACGGCTCTTCGTTCGAAGCCGCCCCCCCCCTTCAACGAAACTACGGCGCGAGGATTCCTTCAGCACCCAAATGCCGCTTTCCAGCCGACGATCGACAAGCTCACCCGGAAGCACTTTCTCAAGCACCGTCGAAACAAGATGGCGGCGCCCAAACTTTCATTCTTTGCGGCCCAGTACAAAATGATCCACGGACCGGTACCAGTCCGGGGCCCGGTGGTTGGGGACCACTGTTGTAGGTGATTCATCACTGGAGATTTTTAAGAAGAGACCGGACAGTCACTTGTCTGAAATGGTCTAGGATCTCGTGTTTGAGCAGGGGCTGGACTAGAAAGTCCCTTCCAACTCTGTGACTCTTGTTCTCTTCTGCTCTCCTTCTCTTTCTCACAGAACAGTGCCTTCATGGTACGGCAGAGTTCCCACCACTCGGCCAGCCAGCCCTTTACCTTGGTGGTTTTTTACAAGAATCATGTCTACAATGTTCCTATCCACTACCAGGAGAGCAGCTGCCAGTTTGCGCTTGGCAAGGACCCCAAGAACCATGAGGTGAGTTGAAGGGAAGGTTGGATCTCCACTATACAGGTAGTTCACGACTGACAATCTATCCATTTAGTGACCGGAAGTTACACCAGCACTGAAAAAAATGACTTGGGACTATTGTTCACACAATTACTATTGCTATTAGCCTCTGTTTAGAAGCTACTTGGCATAGACAACCACGGGAGAGGAGGAGTCAAAGGGCCATGAGTGATGTCATGTGTTGTAAGTTGCTCCCAGTTTTGCTCAGGGACATCACAACGCTTGTGACATCATCTCGGCGTGGTGGGCAACCTGGTAAAATCATGTCAACGGCGGATAATTTGGGTAATAAAGGAAATGGGTGGATTTAACATTTTTTTAAAGTGATAGATTGTGGCCTGGATTGCTCATGGCAGTAAGCCATGTTTTATTTCACTGGGATTGGTTGAATAAGCCACAATTGACAGGGTCCACACAACATGCTAAACCATAAACCATTCTGCCAGCCCAAATGGCTCAGCCAACCCTCCATCCTAGGGGTGGGATTCAAATTTTTGTACTACCGGTTCTGTGGACGTGGCTTGGTGGGTGTGGTGTGGCTTGGTGGGCGTGGCAGGGGAAGGTTATTGCAAAATCCCGTTCCCTCCCCACCCCACTAGCCTGCTTTCCAGCTCTGTTCTCCTGTGCAGGGTAACAAAAGAAGACTCAGCCGATCAGCTGGGACTCAATGGGAGGCAGAGAAGAGATGGGGGTGGGGCCAGTCAGAGGTGGGATTGGCCGGTTCTCCAAACTACTCAAAATTTCAACTATAGGGTCTCCAGAATTGGTCAGAACCTACTGAATACCATCTCTGCTCCATCCCCCACCCCCAAGTATGTGTAGTAATTTGGGCCTGGGACTTGCCCTGGGGAAGAACTGAGGAGGGAAGGTGGTCTTGGATCCCGACAGCCACATCCTCTCAGTCCAACCAAGCCCCTAGTATCTTTGGGGTGAGACTAAGTTAGAGGAAGGGGTGCAGTGTCCATCAGGAGTGTCCAACCTTTTAACTTGAAGACTTGTGGACTTCAACTCCCAGAATTCCCCAGCCTGCCGTGTTTTATGAATTCTGGGAGTTGAAGTCCACAAGTCTTCAAGTTGCAAGGCAGGACAGCATTGGGGTACACCTTGAAGGGAAGACAACATATAGCAAACCACAAAAGCAACAACAATGAAGTAATATTCTTAGTGACGCTACAAATAGGCATTGGATGAGGGAAAGATATCCATACACAACGGGGCAGATATCCTGCATTTGAAGTACAATGGTTGGAAACTAATCCAGGAGAGAGAAGCAACCTGGAATTAAGGAGAAACTTTCTAACAGTGAGGACAATTAACCAGTGGAACTGCTTGCCACTAGAAATAGTGGACACTCCATCACAGGAGGCTTTTAAGAAGAGACTGGACAGTCACTTATCTGAAAGTATAGATTCTCCTGCTTGAGCATGGGGCTGGACTAGAAGACCTCCAAGGTCCCTTCCATTCTATTCTATTCTATTCTATTCTATTCTATTCTTCATCCAATATCTATTCTATTCTATTCTATTCTATTCTATTCTATTCTATTCTATTCCATTCTATTCCATTCCATATTCCATTCCATATTCCATTCCATATTCTATTCTATTCCATTCCATTCCATTCCATATTCCATTCCATATTCTATTCTATTCTATTCCATTCCATTCCATTCCATTCCCTATTCTATTCTATTCTATTCTATATCCAATATCTATTCTATTCTATTCTATTCTATTCTATTCTATTCTATTCTGTTCTGTTCTATTCTTTCTGTTCTGTTCTGTTCTGTTCCATTCCATTCTATCCTAATTCTATTCAAATTAACGTTAATTGAAAGGGATAATTATGAAGTACCTGGCCCCAAAGTCAGCCCCCCACCCACCTTTGCCCCACGACTTCCCCTAATTTACAGACACCCAGCTCCAAAAGTAGGGAAAGGGGTGAACTGGGGACACCAGATGCCGACCTGTCTTTCCCTCCCCAGCTGTTTGACAGTGTCTCCAGCATCATCCAGAAGTACTCAGAGCGCCCCCTGGTGCTGATCGACGGCAGCACTTCTGCCAAGGAGCAAACTCGTCTCTTGTTCCCGGTGACGCCATGAAGACCGGCGCCTGCCATGCAGAGTGAAACCCCACTTTCAGCTAGGCGCCCCGAGCGTGGGTTTCGCGGCCCTTCTGGAGCAAGGACAAAATATTCAGAATTCAGCGTGGCATCCTCTCATTCATAGCCTGCTTTTCCACACCTTTCCAGAGGCAGAAGGAAATTGGTTTGCAAAAATCTGGACACGATCTAATGATGATGACGATGATGATAAAGAACTTTAGCAGTGGAATTAGACTGGCCTTTAAAAGGGATCCTTGCATCAACCTGCTGCACCTTGTAACAGTTATAAACAGTCACAATTCTCTGTTGTTGTTTTTTATAACTTTGCCATGAATAACATACAGGGAGTCTTTGCAGTGGTGGGATTCCAACATTTTTACTACCGGTTCTGTGGGCGTGGCATGTCTGGGTGGGTGTGGCTTGGTGGGCGTGGCAGGGGAAGGATGGCCCAGCCAATCTGCTGGGACTCGGGAGGCAGAGAATAGATGTGGGCAGGGCCAGTCAGAGGTGTGCTGGCTGGGGAATTCTGGGAGTAGAAATCCACCCAGCGGAAATTTCCACGGCTCAAGGCTTACATACAGCTTTTATTTATTTTTAATTTAGATTTGGGCTCTGCCCGTCTCCTCTTATTTAAAAAAACAAAAACACATTTCGTACAATTTGCGAGTTGGAAAAGGTGCCTTCCAGCTCCTTGAGAGAAATTTTAAAAGTGGTTGATTTGGGGTTTTGTTCTGTTTTGTTTTGTTTAAGTAGTCCATTGTTCTGAAAGGAATATCAAAGCCTGGATTTAGGAAACGTTTGGCTAGCACCATAAAAGAGAGAAAGAGAAAGAACGCCAATGGTCAGCCTGACATTTTTTTTTTCTCTGCTTCTTGCCAAATCAAATAAAACAACCAATTACAGCTTGGATGAACAGATCCACTCAGCCCAAATCATCCTGTTGGCAGCTACAAGAGAGAGGGGGGGAAAAGGAGATAAGACCTGGGAAAACAGGAGGATATGTGAAGAGGCAGATTAAATTTTAACAGAGATGTCTTCCTCCTTCCAGCAGGGTTCTTCAGTCCCTTATTTTTTCCCCCCCAGGTTTGCAAAAAGTTACGAGGGTCCAGCGTTTGAGTGCCATTTTGAATTTGGCAAGTCAAGAACGCTGTCACAAAATGGCTGCAGGGCAAAAGAGAGCTTTTGTTGAACCTGGTAGCAAGAGGGCCTTGCACCCAGCTGATCTGGCTGATTGTCCAGAAATGGGCTTGCTGGCATTAAAGATGCATCCGCAAAGAAGGCAGGAATTGGCTTTGCAGAATTTGGGATATAGAACAAGAGTTGGAAGGGACCTTGGAGGTCTTCTAGTCCAACCCTGTTCCAATCCATCCATGGAGATTCTCAGTCATCCAAGTCATGATTGTCCCAAAAGTGCTTTTTTCAAGAGGCAAATGGACTTTCTGGTTGATCTTTGAAGAAGTTTGAGATGTTTAGATAAGTGGCTGTCCAGTCTCTCCTAAAAAACCTCCAGTGATGGAGCACCCACAATTTCTGGTGGCAAGCTGTTCCACTGGTTATTTGTCCTCACTGTTAGGAAATTTCTCCTTAATTCCAGGTTGCTTCTCTCCTTGTTTAGTTTCCACCCACTGTTTCTTGTCCTGCCTTCTGGGGCTTTGGAAAATAGTCTGTCCCCCTCATCTTTGTAGGAGCCCCTCAAATATTGGAACAACTGCTATCACGTCACCCCTAGTCTTTCTTTTCACTAGTCCCTTGCAACTGTTCTTCATATGTTTTAGCCTCCAGACCCCTTAATCATCTCTCTTTGGAGAACATCTGGGAGTGAAAGTCCACATATTTTATTATTTTGTAAGTCCATATATTTTATAGTTGCTGAGGTTGAAAAATACTGACCCAGCCCAACAAAGGTCATCTGTGAGGACAACCACTTCGTGTATCTGATGTTGTGGAATGTGATTTCTTGGAGCTGCAGTTGGGCTCCATGTAGTTCAACATAGGGAAGCAACACAGTGGCATTAAGATATACAACCACATATTGTAAAGGGTAAAAAAAACATCATTTTGTGGGACAAAAAAGAAAAAAAATACTTTAAAAAGAAAAGAAGACAAGCTTATTAGAAGGCAAATAAAAGGGTGGGGTGCTTGTGCAGTTTAATTCCACGCAGACAGAAGAATCCTGATGGAACAAGGAGAAAATGACATTCATCCCTTCCTTCCTTCACCCTCCCTCCCTCCTCTCCCTTCCTTCTCCCTTCTGTCCTCTCGCTTTCCTCCTCCCTTCCTCCTTCCCTCTTGCTTTCCTCCTTCCTCCCTCCCTCCTCTCTCCCTTCCTTCTCCCTTCTGTCCTCTCACTTTCCTCCTCCTTTCCTCCCTTCCTCCCTTTCCTCCTTCCCTCTTGCTTTCCTCCTTCCTTCCTTCTCCCTCCCTCCCTCCTCTCCCTTCTCCCTTCTGTCCTCTCACTTTCCTCCTCCTTTCCTCCCTTCCTCCCTTCCCTCCTTCCCTCTTGCTTTCCTCCTTCCTTCCTTCTCCCTCCCTCCCTCCTCTCTCCCTTCCTGCTCCCTTCTGTCCTCACTTTCCTCCTCCTTTCCTTCCTTCCTCCCTTTCCTCCTTCCCTCTTGCTTTCCTCCTTCCTTCCTTCTCCTTCCTTCCTTCTCCCTTCTGTCCTCTTGCTTTCTTCCCTCCTTCCCTTTCCACCTTCCCCCTTTCGCATCCTCCTTCCTCCATCCCTCCCTCCCTTAATTTTTAGAGCAAATTATCTGCTTCAACCAATCTGATGAGGGTTTTTTCTTCTTCTTCTCAATTACTTTCCTGATAGAATTGATTTCCTTTGAAGTAATCACAGCTTACGTATGTTGCTGGTGAAAACAGCGATCGTCACGCCACGGCTTTATACTGCTTAGCACGTTAACCTACATTCTCAGGTGCCAGAAAATATCCTGCCCCCCGTAACATCATCCAAAGTTCTGGATCTTTGCAACAGACCAAGCGGAAGGGGGAAGACGTGACATTTAAACAAAAGAAATTGAATGGATTGTGCAAACGCTGCGGCCACCTGTTTTGCATTTGAGCATACTCAGCAAAATCTCAAAGCCCACAGTCTAATTTTACAAAACTAACAGTGGGGGGTGGGGGGGTGGAAACCACAAATATGGCACAACTGGGTTTTTTTTCCCCCTGCATCATTTAATAGAAGGGTGAGAAATTGTTCTGGGTTACCTAGAAATCAAACATGAGATGTCAAGAGTCAATGCATTCGCATTCTACTTTAACGCAGAGGTCTCCAAACGTGGCAACTTTAAGACTTGTGGACTTCAACTCCCAGAATTCCTGAGCTAACATGGTTGGAGGAGGAATTCTGGGAGTTGGAAGTCCACAAGTCTTAAAGTTGCCAAGGTTAGAGACCCCTTTTTCAACAGACCTCCTATCCAAGTGGTGGAAACTTTCTCCTCCATCCTGAGCCTGTGTGTGTCTAGAACATAGAATACCAGGATTGGAAGGGACTTTGGAGGTCTTCTAGTCCAATCTTCTGCTTCAGCAGGAGTCTTGGAAAAAAATAATCCCACTGAGCTCTAGTAGACTTTTTCCAAGCAAATGAACTTGGAAAGAAGCAAAAGAGATTCTCCCGTTTCTATACATTCCAACCTGCAACCGGATCATTTGGAAGCTGTGAAGACTAACGGCCCTGACAAAGGTTCTTCTTAACTTCTGCACCGACTGTCACCCAGAAGTCTTCAAAAGGAGTGAAGCCAAGAGAGCCAACTGCCTTCCTCATCCAGAGGACCTTAACAGGGAAGTGATGTCCATGGGCCAGATTCTTCCTTGAAATAAGAAGACCATGATTCACCCTCCTGCCCTCTTCCCTCAATAAAACCTCCATCTGCTCAGCAACCATGACTCGGTGTAAATACGGCAGGTCACAGTAAGATGGGAGGGACCAGAGATGGGGAAAACTGTACAAACTATGACTCAGTGCTGAAGGCCAGATTTCACTGTTAATCACAGGCTAGGCTTCCAACCCATTTCTCTTCACCGCAGAAAAGCCAACATTTCTTGCCTTTTTACTTTTGCAATTCTGAGGTTTAAAATTCCTCCTCCACCCTTCTATGTCTAATTCTTCTGAAGGCAACTTCTGTTCCATGGGTTGGTTGCTCTCACTGTCAGAAAATTCCTCCTTATTTCCAGGTTGAATCTCTCCTGGATCAGTTTCCGTCCGTTATTCCTTGCCTGGCCCTTTTTGGGTGGCTTGGAGAATAGATCAACTGTATGATGAACAGTTGAGCAAATTAGCTTACTGAAGAGAAGGACATGAGAACTATCATGAGAAGCTGTCACAGAAAAGAGAGAGGATTGATTTACGCTCCAAAGCATCAGAGGCAGGGGTGGGATTCTACCAGTTCGCACCTATTTGCTAGAACCGCTTTTTAACCTTCTAAGCAGTTCGGAGAACCGGTTGTTGGAAGAAATTACTGGGCTAATCCTGTAAGGAAGGCAGGAAGGAAACATTCTGGTGTTGCTTACAGAAACTGCCTCTCCGTTAACCCTTATTACATTCTTGGCAGGACTAGACTTCCTGTCTCAAGAACATCTCTGGAGTTTTCCCCCCCCTCCTTTGCTGCTACGTTGCTTGTGTGGAGTGAGCATTCAAAGTTAAAATGGCACTGAAAGAAGTGACTTATGACCATTTTTCACACTTACAACTGTTGCAGCATTCCACAGTCTTGAAGGCCAGGTGAGGAGAGGCGTGCCTCGATGTGAGTGATGTTGAGTTGGCCACGCCCAGCCAGTCACATGACCACCAAGCCACGCCCACCAACTAAGCCACGCCCACAGAACAGGTTGTTAAAAAATTTTGAATCCCACCCCTGATCAGGGGGCAGAACAAGAACCAATAAGTGAAAGCTCATTAAAGTGAGATCCAACCTAGAACTAAGGAGAAACAACCTATTGTGGGAAACAGTTTTATCAGCTTGCCTCCCTGAATTGTGGGTGCTCCATTGCTGGAGGTTTTCAGACATAGATTGGACAACCATTTGACTGGGCTCCTGCCATAAACAGGGGCTTGGAGGAGGAGAAACCTGAAATCCCTTCCAGCTCTGATTTGATGTTCTATGGAGGCCTCACACGTCCTCCCCCAAATTCTTTCTTTCTCGCTCTGGCTTCAATGCAACTCTAGATCATCCTTCTCTCTCTCTCTCTATGCTCCCCAGTCGCCGCCTTCCTATTTTGAGATGGAGGGCCGAACGGGAAGCCCCATCCCGCCTGGCACAGCTGCAGAGTTCAGCCGCGGGGCATGAGTTGTCGAACCAAAGCCTTTATGGTGATTCTGAATTTGGAGGGTTTCCCTATCACATTATGCTGATCAGGCAAACGAGGTGGTTTCCGCAGCCCCCGGCGTTGATGATGAGCAGAAAGGCATTCCTGGAATGGAAAGAGTCTCACGTCTTCTTCACAAGGGACGGGAGCAAAGGTTTAAACCAGGGGTGTCCAACCTTGGTAACGTTAAGCCTGGAGGACTTCAACTCCCAGAATTCTCCACCAGCTTTGCTGGCTGGGGAATTCTGGGAGTTGAAGTCCTCCAGGCTTAATGTCCAAGGTTGGACACCCCTGGTTTAAACCATTCAGCTGGTACCCGGCAGCTGATCGATTTAGCCCATGTTTAAGTAGCACTTGTTGTTCTGGGGCGAAGCTGTCCCCACTGGTTAATTGTCCTCACTGTCAGGAAGTTTCTCCTGAGTTCTAAGTTGCTTCTCTCCTTGATAAGTTTCCATCCGTTGCTTCTTGTCCTGCCTTCAGATGCTCTGGAGCAGTGGTCCCCAACCACCGGGCCCCGGACCGGGACCGGTCCGTGGATCATTTTGTACCGGGCAGCAAAGAAGGAAAGTTTGGGCGCCGCCATCTTGTTTCGACGGCGCTTGAGAAAATGCTTCCGGGTGAGCTTGTCGGTCGTTGGTTGGAGAGCGGCATTTGGGTGCTGAAGGAATCCTCGCACCTGTTTCGTCGAAGAGGGGGAGGCGGCTTCGAACGAAGAGCTGTCCTGATGGCGGTGGAGTCTCGCGTTACTCAGGAGGAGATTAAGAAAGAGCCCGAAAAGCCCATCGACCGCGAGAAGGTACAAAGGAGGAGTTGAAGGTGGCGGGGAGAAGCGGAGGACGGCTGGCTGGCCGGTCGCTCGGCTCGGCTTGCCTTGGTCGTGCATGCTGATGCCGGTACCGGTCCGTGGATCACTTTGTACCGGGCCGTAAAGAATGAATAATCGTGAAACTGGTCCCTGGTACAAAAAAGGTTGGGGACCACTGCTCTGGAGAACAGGTTGATTCTGTCTTCTTTGTGGCAGCCTCCTCCTAGAACCTTTTTTCTAGACTAAATTTCTCCTTGCTGATCATTCTCTCAAAAAGCAACTGGCTTTGGAGGGGGTGTTGTTCAGGAATGAGTTATTAATTCTTCCTGAAGACACGAAAGTCTTAATAAGCAAGCTCAGTGGGGTTTTTTTAACAATAGCTTGGAGGGTAAGTCAAAGCTTGTCAGAAGACTAATTAATAAAGTTAGTCATTCGAGTAATTCTGGTCCCTCTACTCCATGGCCTTCAGGGAAGGCAAACTTCCCTATCAGTTCAAGACTGGATTAACGTAAGAAGCAGCATAATATTTTCAAGAATGGAGAGAATCCATTTCAATCTTTTGTGAAGCTTCAGAGGGAGAGAAATTACTCCGAGCCTTAGGAAATGCCGAGCGGAATGCTGTCACTGTCTTTGCAGGATTTTGTGATATTCAAATTGCTCTAGAGATCTCTTGTTTTCTCAGCCATTAGATCCTGACCTAGACAGAATAAAACTCTTGTCTGGTTTTGAAGTGGGGATATGCGCCTTCATCGAGCAGAAGTAGAGTTCTGCAGACAAGAATGCTGGAACGCATCGATCTGGCCTCAAGGGCAGAAAATAAATAGCATTTGGCAGTCATCACTTTTACACAACTACCAGGTTACAAAAATCAGTCAGTCAATAAAACACATTGTTAGCTGTTTTTATCGTTGCAAAGAGACTCCATTTGACAACGTGACCTGCTCTAATGAAGGGAGGGAGAATCCTATGTTTTAATTATGTGGGAATGAACCTGGGAATGAACTAGGTCTGGTTTTGGTGCCGCAAGGATCTACTCAATAAAGTTTTGCATTTAGAGATTGGAGCGTCTTAGTCTGCTTGCTTTGGTTGGGTTCATCAGTCGGAACCTTGGCAAGTATCTTATTGGGATTTATTTTAGTATCTCTGTCCTTAATTATGTTTAGATTCTCCTCTACTCATTGTTTTTCTGTTATGGTGTACAGATATATGTAAAGATGTGGTGCCACTTTTATTAGATATTATGTTTGTATCTGGGCTTAGGGGCTGCAATAAATTTGATTGACTCTTTCAGTCCTTGTTTTGTTGTTGTTATTGTTGTTCTTTTGCTCCTCATTCACTTCCATCTTGTCTGGGTCTTGACGTTACCTAGTTCGGTAAGGAAACGTCTGCAAGAAAACCGCCAAGCTCCGAGAACACCAAGGACTCCTCATGTCAACCCTCAGCTACAAATATTCTTTTCTACTGGAATTAGAAACAGTGCTTGAAGTGAAATCTGACCACTGTAGAACAGAACAAAACTACAGGTAGACAACTATTTGTTTAATAACTGCTCGAGGTAACAAAGGCATTGAAACATACAAAAGATGACTTCAAAACATTCATACACCATAATAAATACATGCCAGTTGCCAAGCATCTAAATTTTGATCATGTGACTACGGGGATCCTGCAATGGTCATTAAGTGTAAAACATGGTCATAAGTCACTTTAGTACTGTTGTCACTTCAATTAGTCACTAAAGAAATGGTTGTAAGTCAAGGATTAGCCATATTTTTGTCGGTGTATTTCTGAAGCCACATCACACTGCTGTGATGTGGTTTCGGAAATGTGATTGACTAAAACTCTAAAAATTCTCCATTGAACACCTGTGCGTTTGATTTCCTGTTGCAACTTCACCTTGGTTACTGCTTCATTTCATTCTGTTATTTTTATCCCTCGTGTATGAATGATCCTAATTATTTTGAAAGCTATTTCGGTCTCTGAGGATATTAGCTGTCCCAGCCAGCTGGCGTTTCCAATGGTCCCTTCCAAGAAGCATTTCCTGCAATGTATTGCTGAAATCGCGAATGGATGTTGTCCTTTTAAATTAAGTAAAGAAACCATTTCTAGAAAGGCCACAACTTAGGGGAAAGATATTATGGCATGTCTTGCCTCTGTGCAAACCTTGGCAACTTCATCCCAAAGGTGCTTTTTTCAGGAGGCAACTGGACTTTCTTGGTTTTTCTTCGAAGACGTTTCACTTCCCATCCAAGAAGCTTCTTCAGCTCTGACCGGATGGTGGGGAAGGGAAGGATTTATATTCCTTGTAGACAACTCTAGTCATTTGCATCCTTTTAGAGGGAGGTTGAGGCCACTTGGAGGTTTATCTGTGTCCTCAGGGTCACCTGAGTGGTGCGAATGGTTCCTGTAGTCTGCCATTTTTTTTCCCCTCTGGAAATCCCTTCCTACTCCCACGCCATTCCAAGGGTCTTCATCCCAAATTGTATAGCTAAAAGTCTGTAGAGATTCTCAGTCATCCAGTTCATTGGATGACTACAGGAACCATTTGCACTACTCAGGTGACCCTGAGGACACAGATAAACCTCCAGGTGGCCTCAACGACCCTCTAAAAGGATGCAAATGACCAGCTGTCTGCAAGGAATATAAATCCTTCCCTTCCCCACCATCCGGTCAGAGCTGAAGAAGCTTCTTGGATGAGAAGCAAAACATCTTCAAAAAAAAAACCACAATAAAATCCAGTTGCCTCCTGAAAAAGCACCTTTGGGACAACCATGACCTGGATAAATGAAAATCTCTACAGACTCTAACTTTAAGACATCAACTCCCAGCATGGATGGATGGGGAATTCTGGGAGTTGAAGTCCACAAGTCTTCAAAAGTCTTCAAGGTCGGACACCCCTGGATGTAAATGAAGCCCTGCAATCACGTTTTAAAAAGCACACGGTTGCTTCAGAATTTTGTCCTCCTTCTCCTTCTCCTTCCTCCTCCTCCTCTCCTCCTCCTCCTCCTCTCCTCCTCCTCCTCCTCCTCCTCCTCCTCCTCCTCCTCCTCCTCCTCCTCTCTCTTCTTCTTCTTCTTCTTCTTCTTCTTCTTCTTCTTCTTCTTCTTCTTCTTCTTCTTCTTCTTCTTCTTCTTCTTCTTCCTTCTCCCTTCTTCTTCTTCTTCTCCCTTCTTCTTCTTCTTCTTCTTCTTTCTTTTCTTCTCCTCCTCCTCCTCCTCCTTCCCCTGTTGTACAGCAGTCACTGCCACAGGAAAAAATGAAAATGTGAAGAAGAGAAGCGGGAAAAAAAGACTTAAGAGGCTTCTTACGTCGTGGGAGGCTTAGGTCTGTCTAGGTTACAAAGAAAATCCAACAGCAAGCGAGGCTTTTCCTTATCTTCCTAATGTCATTTCTTTTGCAATTTCTAATAGGATTAAGTCCAGGCCATCTGCAGGAGATTTTAAAATGACCCCCAACGCCTTCCCCTCCATAGTGCAATCCTGGAACAGGAAGGGACTGAGGGCCTGGCCTCTTCTCTAAGCATCCTTCAAGAGGGTGGCTTAAATCACCCGTCACCACGGCAACCTATTCAGCCCCGCTGGGCTTTTGTGGTCTGAAGCCGCAACAGGTGGCCAAGAGGAAAGAGTCGGCTACGGAAGGACAGGAATTGATCTTAGCCATAAATCCATCTCAGGAAGAAGGAATCGGAGCGGCAGATGCATTTTGAAAACAAGACAGGAGATGGGGGCAATTACCATCGTTACAGATTAGTCTTCGACTTACAATTGTTCATTTAGGGACTATTCCAAGTTACAGCAGTACTGCGAAACGTGACTTACGACTGATCCTTGCACATAAACAACCGTCCCAGCATTATCACGGTCACAAAATCTGGGCACTTGGCAACCGGCATGTATTATTATGACAGTTGCCACCTTCCCTGGTCACAAGATTTGCAAACTTCCTAGCCGGCTTCCTATTCATTGAAACAATTGCAGCGATTTGCTTAACAACCACGGCAAGAAGAAGTTCACACCATTGACTCGTTTTATAACTGCCTTGCTTAGCAATTGAAATTCTGCTCCATGGTTGTTAAGTCGACTACCTGTCATTTGGTAAGTTTGGTTCTGCTGTGCATTGGGATAAAGGCGTTTCAAGAAATGCAAGAAAAGTGGGATTGATTTCTGAGCAGCCAGAAAGCTTTCTTAAGGTTAAACAATGAACACAATAACAAGAGTTGGAAGGGGCCTTGGAGGTCTTCTAGTCCAGCCCCCTGCTCAAGCAGGAGATAATGTACCATTTCAGACAAGTGACTGTCCAGTCTCTTCTTAAAAACCTCCAGTGATGGAGCACCCACGATTTCTGGTGGCAAGTTGTTCCACTGGTTGATTGTCCTCACAACATTAGGAAGTTTCTCCTTAATTCCAGGTTGCTTCTCTCCTTGGCTGGTTTCCACCCGTTGCTTCTTGTCTTGCCTTCTGGTGCTTGGAATGCCAGTTTGACTTTCCCGTTTGAATCCCTGTTAAGAGGGTTTGGGCTCAGGTAGCAAAATGGTTCAAATCTGCAGGCATTGCTGGACAAATATATAGTGCCAAAATGGGGCAGATCCAAAATGGGGCAGATCCAATATATAGTGCAGACAAAATGGGGCAGATCCATAGGCAGATATACAAGGCTATCATCAGTCACTCTGTACATGTTTGACTAGCTCTGCTTGTGTCCCTCAATGAGGGCCATCTGGGTTCTGTCAATAGGTAGGTAGGTAGGTAGGTAGGTAGGTAGGAAGGAAGGAAGGAAGGAAGGAAGGAAGGAAAACAGCAATAGCCCTTGAGACTTCACATTGCTTTACAGCCCTCTCTAACCAGTTTACAGAGTCGGCCTCTTGTCCCCAATAATATAGGTCCTCATTTTACCCACTTCCAGAAGGATGGAAGGCTGAATCAACTTTGTTGTTGTTACAAACATTTTTATGAAACAAATACGGGATCACCCATTTCTGAGAACTAGCTGTTTTTCGTTAGGAATCTTTGTGTCAACTAAAGATGTTACAAACGCTCTTTTACTGTTTGCCTTAGCTGCAGCTTAGATAACTGAAAAGAAGTATTCTTTCTATAATCCAGCAATGCCCAGGGATTTTACAGCAAGCCAAGATCTGCAAAAACATTGCACATTTCCAGCGCAAATTAAAATCCAGTTTTTAACTTGCAGTAATTACAGTCATAACTTTAAAAATCTGAGCCTTAGCAGATGCGAAAGGAAAGTAGGTTGCACATAATGCAGTCTCCTTATTGATATGAACTAGCAGATACTTTAATGTCAGGATAAATGACGGCTTGCTTAGCTAGATCTTTGAATAAGCCATGGCTGCCTGGGTTCTCCAAGTGAGTTAAGCTACAAACTGCAGTGGCTGACTTTGTACTGTATAGCATATTTAGTCAAATACAAGCAAGTTCTCCTGATGGCATAGTGTAATGTGGAAACTGTTCTGCCAACTGATCAAAAACTTATAGTCTGGCCTATTTGTTTCTTTAGTGCAATGTTGTGTTACAGAAAACAGCAGATAAGCCTTGATGCTATCAGCAGTTTTGGCTAAGGACCATTTTAATTCAGTTTCATGCAACAAAATGCTGAACTAGCTCCCAAACTATAATTATCACGTAATGCACAATCCAAACCATGAGTTCCTCATCTGAGTCCCCAAAAGCTTGGCTAAGTTCCATAGAAATATCTACATCTTGCTGCCAAACTGGATTTTAATTGTAAAACAGTCTAAACACAAGACACCAAAAGACATAATATGAACTATTCTTTGGTTCACATTGAAAAGTAATTAGAATCAAATTTATGTTTCCTTCTGGCATCTATTATTATACCTTTTAGGAAGGTACCACACCCAGATTTCAGGAAGTATCTAGCCTGGAAAAAATGTGCATTTGTTTTTTATTTATTTATTAAACTTTTTAACAGCCCATTTCCCTCACAAAGAAGATTGGGTCCTCTGCAAAAGAAGATGCAAGCGGGAGAATTAATTCTGAATAAAAACCTAATTTTTAAAAAACAACCTGTACATCAATGTCTAGCATACATGATGCTCCGGAGGTTATTATTATGGGACCATATTTATAGATACCTTTTGGCAGAATGTGGAAACAAATAGAGGTCGTCCCTGACTTACAATTCATTTAGTGACCATTCAAAATTATGACACTGAAAAAGTGACGACCATTTTTCACTCTTATGCAGCATCCTCACAGTCACGTGATTTTATATTTGGATGCTTGACAACTGACTCACATTTATGACGGTTGAAGTGTCCCAGGGGTCATGCGATCCCCTTTTGCTACCTTCTGACAAGCAAAGTCAATGGAGAAACCAGGTTCCCATAGCAACCGTGTGACTAATTTAACAACTGCAGTGATTCAGTCAACAAAGGTGGCAAGAAAAGTCGTAAAATGGGGCAAAATTTTTCAATTAACAAATTTCTCACTTAGCAACCTAAATCTTGAGCTCAACTGCGGTTGTAAGTTACAGGTTGTAACCTGTAATATACACCAATAAATGAAGTACTAATTTCTGAAAAATAACCTACTCTGGTTTGCTAAAATGTATACAGCTCCTTCCCAATTGGTGTCTGAACACTGAATGGCTGGAAATATTTAGTTCCTCAGTAATATCAATAAACTATAATAATTGTGAGTCATCAAGGTGGTGTTGACTGTTTGCAGCCCTACAGGTAGATTTATCCAGAAGATCTGTCCCCAGCTTGGTCCTTCAGGTCTTCCAATGGTGCACCCATCACCATAATAATTTGAGTCCATCCATCCGTGTTGCTGGTCTTCTTTTTCCAAGCATTATAGACTTCTCAAGAGGCTGAAATCTTTGCATAATGCATTCAAAATGAAGGCAGCCTAAAATTTAAAAAAAGCAGCAGAAAATGCTCGATTATTTAGCCCCATCCTCCAATTTACAATCAATGTGTGTTAAAATAATTGCACCTGTTAAATAATCTTTAACAGACACCAACTTAACACACTCTCCTTTACTAAGCCACAGTGGTGCAGTGGTGAGAGTGCAGTACTGCAGCCTCCTTCTGCTGACTGCCAGCTGACTGCAATTTGGCAGATCAAATCCCACCAGGCTCAAGGTTGACTCAGCCTCCCATTCCTCCGAGGTGGGTAAAATGAGGAGCCGGATTGTTGGGGGCAAGAGGCGGACTCTGTAAACTGCCTAGAGAGGGCTATAAAGCGGTATGTAAGTCCTATTGCTATTGCTATGCATGTCAATATCCAAGCTGGCCTCAAACCAACCTGTCCAGCTAGCTGTCCTTTTAACGGAGTTTGGAAATCAGAAGTTGTGCAGCTGCTGTGGAAAGGGACAGACCTGTTTGGCTGCCTATTCCAGGAAAGGATGCCATTGAATTTAATCGTTAGCCGCCCCCATAATGGAAATAAAACTTTCCAAATGTTAATTACAATTCCTAGTAGCTCCAGTTAGCCCGAGATGATGACTGTGTGGAATTCTAAGCCAAGACAACTAGGATGGGAGATTCTGTCAAATAACGGACATAATAAATGTTCAGGATAAACTGTAGAATATAAGAAGTTCAAACAATGGCTGCGCTTAAGTGAGGTATCCTTGATACAGAATTGCAACAGAATATACAACAGGACCGCAGCAATGCGCACTTCAAAGCAATCTTGTGTCTAGATCAACTCACAATATACAAGACATTTACATTATTACAACTATTAAGGTATCTTCAACCTCATTTCCAGGTTGGACTGAAGAATGTTATGTTCGATTTTTACTGGCAGAATAGGATACCAAGGTAACTCTTAATTGTTGCAGTTTGTTTTTAAAGCTTGTCTTGCATGCCTCATTTTATTTTGTAGCTGTAATCTATAGATTTTTAATAAATCTTATTTAATCTGATTTGTTCATATGCAATAAAGCATCTAAACAGACAAGAATAATAGAAGTCACACAATAGCCAGAACATAACAAAAGCTATCCCATGGTGGCATTTTCTCAGTAAACTCAACCAAACTTTCCAGAAGTGATCCTGACGACAATCACTCAAAGTAAGTCTGACCTGAAGGATATTCCATAATAGGAGATCCATGATGGACAAATATTTCTTCCTGGCCTCAATCCCCAAGTTCAGGAAAATGAGGGGGAACCAACCATTTGCCCCAGAATGTTCATCTCAGCTGGACTGATTCCAACTGGAGAAAGTGTCACTACAGATGTCTCAAGCAATATGGTGCTTTCCAGGGCACCTGCGATCCTACGGCACCCATTACAGAGTCCGCAACACAGATGGAATAGGCTGTCCCCAGAGCATTTAACAACCACATAGAATCTACAAAGGATGCCCCATGTAGATGTCAAGGCAGCCTTCCCACCAGGTGGTGATGAGAGTGTGAGCCATCATCACGAGAGCTTCCAACCCAGGCAGGTCAATTCACACAACCGTCAGACATCTGCCAATCTTTGAAGGCGTTTTGCTTCTCATCCATCTCATTCTTCAGAGCTGAAGGAGCTTCTTGGATGAGAAGCAAAACGTCTTCAAAGAAAAACCAGACAGCCTAGCGGCCTCTTGAAAAAAGCACCCTTGGGACAACCGTGACCTGGATGACGGAGAATCTCCATAGACATCTAAGACTGACTTCCTCAGAAGTAGTGTTACTCAAGGGTCAGCAGCAGCACAACAGAGATGAAATCACCTGCAATTCCATCCTGCTTGGTCCAACCACAGCCTTTATCTCCCCCAAGCCCCAAAGGCTCTTCCTGTACTTCCCTGGGGTGGTTATGTGTAATTAAGATAACCTTTATTAAGATTAAGATAACCTTTATTGTCATTGTTTCCTGTGGGCACACTGGCAATTAAAAATGAAATTCTGCTGCCTGTTCTCAAAAGCGTATACATACATAACACACATATAGACACACTATATACATATGTACATACCTACACCCTTACATATACATACAGTATAAATATTAGTCATCGTCCATCTTGAATACGTAGCGGAAAGAGGAAGCTTGAGAATTCACAAGGTTGATACTGCATGGAACAAAACTGTGACCAAAACCGGATGTTCTGCTTCGGATACCATGATGCCCGCTCCCTCCCAGAAGGTAACAAGGAAAACAGGTGGTGAAGAGGATTGTGTAGAGCCCCAGACAATGCTGTGGACCCTGCTCAAGCATCGCATAAGCATATCCATGTCCTGGATAGAAGGGAGTGAACTGCCTATAATATTTTTTGCCGTCCTCACCACTCTCTGCACCGCCTTCCTGTCCAAAGTGATAATGCTTCCAAACCAGATCATAGTGCAATAGGTCAATGTGTGTGCAGCGGCAGCAAAAAAGCTAATGCAATCCTAAATTGCATTAACAGAGGGATACAATCAAGATCAAGTGAGGTATTAATACCATTCTATTACTTTGTAAGAGCACACCTACAATACCGCATCCAGTTTTGTTCACCACACTGTAAAAAAGACGTTGAGACTCTAGAAAGAGTGCAGAGAAGAGCAACCAGGATGATGAGGGGACTGGAGGCTGAAACATACATGAACTGGGAACTGGGCATGGCTTGTCTAGTGAAGAAAAGGACCAGGGGAGACATGATAGCGGTCTTCCAATATTTGAGGGGCTGCCACAGAGAGGAGGGGGATCAAGCTATTTTCCAAAGCACCTGAAGGCCAGACAAGGAATAATGGATGGAAACTGATCAAGGAAAGATTCAACCTGGAAATAAGGAGAAATTTTCTGACAGTGAGAACTATCAACCCATGGAACAGAAGTTGCCTTCAAGAGGTTGTGGAAGCTTCATCACTGGAAGCTTTCAAGAAGAGACTTGACTGCTATCTATCAGAAATGATATAGGGTCTTCTGCTTTGTGGGGGTGGTGGTTTGGGCTAGTATGAGCTACTAAGTCCCTTCCAACTTTGTGAATCTGTATGCCAGGATGCTCTCTATCATCCCTTTATAGAAAGAGTTAAGGACAGGAGAAGGAAGATGTACTTTTCTTATACAATGCAGAAAATGCAGGCAACTGTCTCGCTTAGCAACAGAAATATTGGGCTCAACTATCAAGGACTACCTGTACATATTTTCTAGATCCATTTTTGTGATTTGCTGTTTGTCCAGATTTGGGCAGATGGCAAATCTCACACAGCATCTGTAAGCATCAAGTCCATTACAAGTTACGATTCTGCCTCTATTTTCAGTTCCAGGGACAGCTTACCATATGCTCTTTTGTTCTTATATCATTTGGGTCAAAGCTCTGCCGGAGCAAATTCTTCCTTCCACGTCTCTTATCTCTCTTTTCCCTTGAACTCATGAAGTAAAAATTGTTCGGCTGGCAGAAAGGATGTAATTGGAGGGTAATGTGAGTGGAAGCAATGCTTCTTTCCAGCTTCCTTCATTCATTGTGTGGTCAATTTAATTCTGATAAACTACTCTTAACGTAATAGGTCAGCAAAAACTTTTAATGGCATGGTTAGAAGTCAACCTCTGGCCCAATCTACACATGTGAACCTCTTGACGTTTTATGTGAAAAATGCCAGATGGGATGTGAAACATAAAACATGAGGCAGTCATTATGAGAGAGGCTAATCATCAGCTATAATTTAATACACTTAGTGGCAGCCATTCATTTAGAGATGTTCTAAGTGGTTGCAACAACTAAATTAGGCCATTCTTTTTCTTGTCATGCAGGGTCAGGGATCATTTGCATCAGCTTCCTGGCCATTTCTAAAGAGCATCTCCTCTTCAAAATGTTGCATCATGATGGCCTAGAGGAGGGGAGAACGAGGAGGAGGAGAAGCGGGGGGAGAGAAAGGGGTGAATGGGGCACGGCACTAAAGGCAATATGTAGGCATATGGTGATAATTAGGACTGGCGTTTCCACTGTAAGTCATTGTATTTGCAAGTTAAGCTGGACCCAATTTTACAACCATTTTTTACAGTGGTCATTAAGCAATCCCCCATAGTTGTGAATCGTGAGGTTGTTAAGCAAATCCAGCTTCCCTAAGACATATTTTCTGCTGGAAAAAGGGTAGCAAATGTGACAACAGGATATCGCAATGTCATAAATGTAAGCCAGCTGCCAAGCATCTGAATGGTGCTATGGTTGTAAGGGTGACAGAGGTCATAAGTTGAAGCCTACATTTATATGGCAAATAACATCCTTCACTTAAAGTAGCTTGGGGTCCATCTGGAGTGAAAAGCAATCCCTGGGTGTGTGTACTTTGAAAGCTAAAATCCTTGTCTGATGAACTTTGGTTACCCTGGACATGTGAATTTTGAAAGTGTGCCACCGTCAGGTCCAAGTCCAGAGATAATGCTATAGTCTTCTAATCTCCTAGATATATCCTGAGAGATCCTAGGATGTGGCTACCTATATTTTTTGGGGGGCAATCACCAGGAGATGGCACATTCCAATCCCACCTTAGGCGTCAAAGCTGGCTGGATGACTTTGGGGCAAACACTCTTGTCTCAGCCCATCTCATCTCACAGGGTTGTGGTTGTGGGGGAAAGAGGAGGAAGGTGTGCTGGATGTTTGCCAGCTTGAGTTATTTATAAAAATAATAAAGATAACACAAGGCGATTATCTAAATACCTTGACTTATGAACCACAATTGAGCCCACAAATTCTGTTACCAAGTGAGCTTTACGAACTTTTTTTGCTGAAGTTGTTAAGTGAACCACTATAGTAGTTAAGTTAGTAATACGGTTGCTTGTCCGAAGGTCCCAAAAGGGGATCACATGACCCCAGGACGCTGCAATTGTCATATAAGTTAGTTGCCAAGCATTTGAATTTTGATCACGTGACTCTGGGCATGATGCAATGGTTGTTAAGTGTGAAAAAACGACCGACAAGTCACTTTTTTCAGTTGTAACTTCGAACGATCACTAAGTCGAGGACTACCTGAGCCTGAATATCTACCGCACAGAAGACAGAGGGCACAATTATTCAGACGTGTCCCAGGAGCTCAGATAAGGAACAAGGCAAGGAAAGAGATTGTGGTTGTACATGTTTTAACAATGGAACAGGTCATTTTGGTAGATGGTGCAGTTTCCTTCTCTGGAAGGGTTTAAAAAGTTGGTTGGTTGGTCATGTGGTCAGCACGGTTCCCAGCAGTGGGTGGGGGATGGATTGGATGATCTTCAAGATCCCTTCCCTCTGGTTCGGTTAAAGAGTTCACAGGACCTGGAAGCCCAATCTTGTGCTAATCCTAACTGTCGTGTCCGTCGAGAAAGGAAGCTCGGAGTCAGTGACTGTAAATTGACTTGTACAGAACACTAACCTCAAAAGAACAGACTCTGGCTGCTTTTCTAGACACCTTGGCTACGAGAGAGGGTGGCCTACTTAGAATAAAATCTAACAGCCAAAGCTTTTCCTGTCACTTCGATTTCAGGCCAGAAACATTGTTCTGCTAATTACCTGCCACAAACACACACACACACCCAACAGAACCATTAAGGAAAGTTGGCAGTGCATTATTGCCAGTTCCCCCACCCCTCCCTGCTATCCTGAATATCTTTCTCCTCTTGGATTCTGCTGTTGTTTTTAATGTGTTGCCTTCATAGGGCAATAAATATTCCATCTTACATCAGCCCAACTTAAGTCGATAGTCCACTAATGTTCCCTGAAGGCGTGTGAGAGCTTAGCTTTGGTTTTTTTATGGCTAAGCAGGTTGTTCTGCTTTTCCATGAAAACAACTCAATCAGAACAATCTAATTTGTCCGGAGACATAAGGAACTTTGGAACAATGCAATGATCCGAATATATACAGAATATGCAATTACTAAAACAGTTTCAAGAAAAATGTTGGAGGCTGGGGGTTGTGCCATAGTTTCAAACACTGCAGTAAGCCAAACTGTGGGGAAATATGGGGCGTTAGCATGTTTTATAGGTATAAGATAAGATAGATCATCTTCTTTTAACAACCCCATGAGCCCTTGCAGGGCGGAGTCCAGGCAACTGAATGGAGCTAGCAGAGTGTTTACTGGCCAGATGCCCTTCCTGTCACCAATGTGGAGTTTTGTTCAGCAGATATATTCTCATTGTGTCAGAGAGGTTTATAAGATAAGATAAATAAGATAACTTCATTGTCATATTTTTTTTAGTGTGAACAAACCGGCCCACATTAAAAATGAAAATGTGTTTTCAGAAAATCTATTTTTTAGAAAGTGTATACCCATATGCATAACACCCATATACACATGCTATATACATACATAAATATATACCCGCACCATACATATATGTATGTATATATACATACACACACACACACACACATATATATATATACACATATACATACATACATACACATTTATATTATAAATATAACAATTATAAATTATAATCTTTATAATTCATATTACGATTATAAATGATAAGGTGTAACCTAGTAGTTATACAAATCTAGAAACTAATTTATACAGTGAACCATAGTTAAACCAGAAGGCTGAGAGATCTTTATACAGCACTGTGTAGAACTAAATGCCAGGTTTTGTGCATTCCTGGCTTGTAAGGTTTCTAGATGACAAATCATAGTTTGTGCAGAATAAACCACATGTATGGAGTAAACCAAACTTCAATTCAATACCATCAAAATTGGACTCAAATTTACCAACTGAAAAGAAAGATATATTATAAGTGCGAGTGACATTTTTAACCCAGGTAGTCCCTGGGTTAAAAATGTCACTCATACTTATAAATGTGCTGCCTCTTACTAAAATCAGCTTCCTTAAGCTGATGAGCTGGAGTCACACCATATTCTCATGAACTGCTGAAGCCGTGGACTTCTAACATACAGCTTGTTTTCAGAGGTTCATAAGAACATTGTGCAGCTTTGGCAATTCGAACACCATCTGCCACTTTTAATAATGGGAAATCATAAATAAAAATTCCAACTTACATACAAAATTAGTTAAAGAGAGGAACACTACTCGTTCTTAGCCTGGGATAGACACACACACACACACACACACACACCGTAAAGGTTGTCTGATGTTACAGACTGCATTTAATGAAGGTATACAAGGAAGTCGTCAACTTACGACCACAATTGAGTCCAAAATTTCTGTTGCTAAGTGATACATTTGTTAAGTGAGTTTTGCTCCATTTTACGACCTTCCTTGCCATAGTTGTTAAGTGAATCACTGCACATGTTAACTTAGTAACACCACTGTTAAGTGAATCTGGCTTCCCAGCTGATTTTCCTGGTCAGAAGGTCACAAAAGGGGATCACAGGATCCCACCCGGGACACTGCAACCGTCATAAATATGAGTCAGTTGCCAAGTACCTGAATTTCGCTCAGATGACTATGGAGATGCTGCAATAATTGTAAGTGTGAAAACAGCCATAAGTGGTTTTTTCCCCCAGTGCCATTGTAACTTCCAATGTCACTAAATAAACTGGAATACAGGTAGCCCTTGCTTGCCAACTGCTCCTTCAGTGACTCTTCCAAGTTGGGATGGTGATGAAAAAGGACGACTGGTCCTTACTGGTGCAGCCACTGCCATATCCCCACGACTGCAGTTCAGTTGCTTGGCAACCAGTGCACACTTACGACAGTTGCAGAATCCCGCGGTCTTGTCATTCCCAAACTTCGCAGCCAGCTTCTGATCAGCGAAATAAATGGGGAAGGTGGCAGGAAGTCGTAACTTGCACACTCCCAGGATGTTGTGCTTAACTGCCCAAAGTGGTTCGCTTAACAACCACAGCCGGCACGGATGATGCAAGTTGGGTATGCCCACCATGAGTTTTCACATTAGGAGCACACTGCTTAGCAACGCAGCTGTCGGTCCCAAATGCAGTTGGTAAGTAACAGCAACCTGTATACGTTAGAAAGTATAAACTGATGTCATTGGGATTATTGTGCACATGAAGCTAAGAATCCCCAGATTGATCGCCATTGCATATTATAGCACCTAGACTTATAGACAGCTTCATGGTGCTTTCCAGCCCTCTCTAAGTGGTTTACAGAGTCAGCATGTTGCCCCCAACAGTCTGTGTCCTCATTTTACCAACCTCGGAAGGATGGAAGGCTGAGTCAACCTTGAGCCAGTCAGAATTGAACTGCTGGCAGTGGGCAGTTAGCCTGCAATACTGCATTTTAACCACTGGGAGGGTGGGAGGGTGGGAGGGAGGGAGGAAGATAGCAATAGCACTTACTTATCTACCGCTTCACAGTGCTTTTACAGCCCTCTCTAAGCAGTTTTACAGACTCAGCATATTGCCCCCAACAATCTGGGACCTCATTTTACCGACCTTGGAAAGACCGGAAGGCTGAGTTTATGCATGGCTAATAGAAGAACCAGTAATGGATTTGGGGGAAAAAATATTCTGAATGAATGCAATCCAGTTGCCTAGATGCCTACTAGATGGGTAAAAGCAAGATTAGAGACCAAGGAAATGTTCCCTGTTTTTTTTTGAAAGACCCAAGAGATCTATTTGAAAAAGGATTGTTTTAAACATGCAATTTAAATGTAGTTTCAACATAGGACAAAAGAGTAAATATAAATCAAAAAGCAAGATGGATGGTGATTACTCATGATAAAAGATTGAAACTAGAGCAAGTAGAAACATCTGGTGACGGGAATGGACAGAAGAATTTTAAGATGTGCAAATATTGGCACAAAGATAATGTGTGACCTATTGGGAAGAACGAATGTTTGTTGAAACAAACATACGGGCTGGTCAAGCAGGTCTCTGTTTGGGCATCAGTGGAGTAAGAGTTGAGGACAGTTGCATCATATAGGAGTAGATGACATGTCCTTGAGGTCATAGCACTTTCATAGAGAAACCCTCAGTTCCTCTCTTCATATATCTTGCTCCCCATCACCTGCCAACTGCTTCATTAGGGAGTATGCAGTCATTTAAAAGAAGGTGGCAGTTTAGGTTTGGGATCCCTTGCCAGAGGCAAGTTATGATGAAAGAGGGGAAAACCATCATCATCATTCAGATTTAATTTAAGAAAAGCATTCACTATTATCTCCTAAAGAATACCTTGGCACCAGGCAAGCAAATAGGGTAAACTGGCTGCAAAGGAGAAACAAGGTTTTCATAAAACTGGTTTTAATGGGGTCCAGGGGGCAAGGAGGGCCCCACTTGGTGGCGGGGTTTTGTAACATTCCAAACCACACGTCCCCCGCCCCGCGCCCGCCCCGTTCCCCCCCTGTTATAAAAATGTGCTCAGCTATATCATCAAAATTCTGAACTTCTCTGCAGGACTCAAGATTAAATGCTAGAACATTTATGTACATATTTTCTTTTTGCTGATAAATATTTAAACAGAAGATAGGTTGTAACATATTTATACTATTTAAGAAAAGTGCATCATGCCCATGTAATTTCCTTTGTAGCAAGATGGAAATGTCTGTCACTGGCTTCTTCTGGTATTTTTCTTTTAAATTCTCAATCTAGCCTCAGAAATTCCTGGAGATTTTCACCCAAGTAATAATCAACCCACTCCTGCTTAGCTTTTGAGCCCAAACAAGGTCAGTCACCCAATCAAATAGATTTAAATCAGTAAATTATGACCCATCCCCAATGATAAAAGTCTATGTATGACGTCTCTCATGAATAAAACTTATTTCACTCAGATTAGGGCAAGAAGCAAAAACATCCATGTAAAAAAAACCAAACTTTCTTGATGTAGAGGCTGTCTGTTGGTCTTTTTTCCACTTTACTATCCCAAAGAAACCCCTACATTTTGAAAAGCTAAATATCTAAAACAATGAATAAATATGTTAGCTTCACTGATATATACAGGTAGTCCTTGACTTACAACAGTTCACTTAGTGACCAAGTTACAACAGCACTGAAAAAGTGACTTATGAACCGTTTTTCACACTTATGACGATGGCAGCATCCCCATGGCATGTGATTTACATTCAGATGCTTGACAACTGACTCACAGTTATGACGGTTGCAGTGCCCGTGTTTTGCAACCTTCTGACGAGCAAAGTCAAGGGGGAAGCCAGATTCACTTAACAACCTTGTTACTAACTTAACAACTGCAGTGATTCACTTAATAAACATGGCAAGAAAAGTCATAAAACGGGGCAAAACTCCCGTTAGCAAATTTCTCACTTAGCGCAACATAAATTTTGGGCTCAATTGTGGTAGTAAGATGAGGACTACCTGGACTTCCAAAGAAATTCCTAATAATGCCGATGTACTTCTACATTCTACAGACTAAAAACTGCCAGGATAAAATCCACTGCAGGCGTAGCCATATCTCAAAACTTGTTCCGGGATTGAGTCTCCACTCTGCCTTGACGTGGCTCCCTCAGCCAAAACAGGGGCTTGGGTAACACGGCTATTTTTGGCAAGCACAATCAAGGAGTCACCAATCCACAGTCTGAATAGTTCTTGCTTGGTGTGTTATGTGAAATGGAATAGTTGTGGCTTATTTTATTTAGCGAACTATTGCTTGACAGCTGAATTTGTCTAGCAAATAAACTACTTTGTGTACCTAATTTCTAACCGATAGCAGCTTTCAAGCAAGTCTTTATTGGTTTTTCTTGATAATATTGGAGACCGATTCAGGAAGACAAAACACAACCCTTCCCTTCATCTGTGGCCTCTCCTGATGCTAAAAACTGTTCTCCTGAATGCTCAAACGGAACACTGAATTTTTACTACTGATTGCTACTCAGATAAGTATCACTTATCTATAATGTATGCATTTGAGACTACTTATTTCTACCAAAAATTAGATTTACATTCCCAAAATGTTCTCTTGTATCGTAAGAGCTTTTTTATTGCTGCTTCCTGCCAGCTGCAGCTGCTCTTGATCGCAAAAGCTCTTATCTTGGCTTCCCTTGATGCTATCTTGTTCTGAAGAATCTCAATTACTAATAATACATTAAAAGAGACTTATTATATGGAAATATTGCAGCCTGCACAGCCTGCGTCACGATAAATATTCAGTCAAATGACTGTTGTATCCATTCCATTATTTAATGCTTTTTAATTAGGTAAAAAAATATCCCATTGCTCTCATCTGGCAAGACAGAGTTAAGCAACAAGGCATGAGTCTGGATCAAACAATCCATGGTCATCTTTTGTTGAACATTGTTTGTTGAATAATCAATAAACAAGGTTAATAAATGGTTCATATATGTAACAGGATATAAATCATGACTTGCAGGCCACAAAGCTGGATTCATACAACCTAGCCCAGTGATAATTACTCACTATTTGGATGACCTAATAGGATTCAGGAAACCTTGGAGAGATTACTTGGAGTATTGAGGCTATTTCCCCCCCACCCCCCAATTTATCTTTTATTTATTTATTGAGGGGTTAATAGGGAAATGTAGCAGTTTGCCTTCCAGAAACCTCCTTCATTTCATTCATATTTAAAAAAAAAATAAGGGGGAGAAAGTCTTATTTGGAAAATGTGGGTCTTTTGTCATCTAAATTTGGCAGTGTATATTAAAATATTATAGCCACACATGGTTTGCAGCTTTCCAGGGATCCCAACTTTCTGCTACGACTTATAGCGATTTGTTTGGTTTTGGCTTAAGGTGTTACGCGAAACCAACCATGTGGAGCAAAGTCCAAAATACGTAGGAGCAAATGGAATCCTTTGCCCACTTCACAAGTGCCGGTATATGTCCCTGCAATTCATAGGCTCTAGATAAAAAGATGCTTGATTTTGGCATTGTTCCTCTTAATGCTTCCAAGTAAAGCTTGATGCAAACTTCAACCGTTGAATGGTCAGCTGGGTTGGGCTGCATTCTGAAGTCTAAAATATTCTTAGCTCTATTTAAGAGCCGTGGTGGCACATTGGATAGAATGCTGTATTGCAGGCTGACTCTGCCCACTGCCAGGAATTCGATCCTGACTGGATAAAGGTCAACTCAGCCTTCCGTCCTTCCGAGGTGGGTAAAATGAGGACCCAGATTGTTGGGAGCAATTTGCTGACTCTGTAAACCACTTAGAGGGGGCTGGAAAGCACTGCGAAACAGTATATAAGTCTAAGGGCTATTGCTATTCCTGATCAAATCCTGTGTTCCTTTGCAGTTCCATTTGTCATTTTTGTGCTGATTTTCATACCTTTACTGTCTCTCACTAAATTTTATTTCAAACTCATATAGGATGTCAGAGACGTTCCAAATTCATTCTTGCTTTCTGTTTAATAGACACCCAAGGGAATATCTGTGACTACAACAAGTTCTGTGAAGGTTTATCCAGTAATCAGATGATGCTGGTAGCTTGCATGTCAATAGTTATCATTGTGTTCAGTTCCAAAAATAGAAAAAAAGGGCTAATATTGACAAGTTCTCTCAATCGCTAGCCTTGGAGTTCTCCCTCTATTTTCCCATAACCAAGAGACTCCGTGCCAGTGGCATGCATGGAAAACAGAAATCAAAATATATTGATAGTGGGACTTGTTCTACCCAGTATTTTGATATTCAGTGTGTAATGTCCTCCCAGCCATCAAACGACATACAGAGAGATTAGACCATTCAATTAATTGTGGTTAGTCAACACGTTCTATAAATCTAGTCAATTTGGTTAGTTAGTTATGGGTGACGTGATAGCTGTGTCCCAATATCTAGAAGGCTGCCACAAAGAAAAGGGGGTTAACCTATTCTCCAAAGCACCTCAAGGCAGAACAAGAAGCAATGGATGAACACTAACTATGGAGGACCAACCTAGAATTAAGAAATTTCCTGACAGAGCAATTAATCAGTGGAAGTTGTAGGTGCTCGAACACTGGAGGCTTTCAAGAAGAGATTAGGTGGCTATTTGTATGGAATGGTATAGTGTAGTGTCATCTTCTTGATCAGAAGACTAGAAGACCTGCAAGGTCCCTTCCAACTCTCTGTAGTCTATTATTTACTTTGTTTTAGTTCAGAAAACTGGTCTGAATCAACCATTATTAAGTGCATCATAAACACAGCCAGAATAATCCATACTGCTGGAATTAACTGAGCTGAAATCAAAAGGCTGAAGTGCTCAAACAACTCACGAAGATTTGTTTTATCATACCAGTTCATGGTATTAATTATGGCTATGGAAAACTCCACAGTTAGCTAAATTCACAATGTACTAAGTCATAAGCTATGTTAAGCTATGTTGTAAGGGTTGTACTGATACACCACCAGAACCAAGCCATATCATGGCCAGCAGTTGACTCCTGCTTTCTAGGAGGACAGGTTCATATATATCAAATTTAAATACTGCCCATCTCATTGTCCAAAATGATTTTGGGCAGTTTATTAATATAACACTGAAGGGAGGCAACTAAAGGTATGATGGTTTGTTTTATCTGCTATTTATTATTTTATTTATCGTATGGCACATTCACACCACATCTTATATCCGCTGACCATCACGAAAAGTGCTAGAGCTAAAGTTGGCTGTTCAGAGAAATACCATTTTAAACTTTGATTCCCAAATGAATAGGACTGCCTTTCTCACAATATTTGCTCTACAAAGGCAATACTGGTAGGAAACATCCCTTTTTTATTTCGGAGAATTGTGTGTTTGCTTACCTGACTCATTTCCAGCTTTGAGGCCAGTTTAGCAATTTTCTAGATGGTCGAGTTTTCCACAGGTCATTCTGATCCTATACATATGATCGATAAATCCAGTGTCTTGTTATTGTTTACTAGAAACAAAAAAAATGAAGTCTTAGTCCATAAAATGGGTGTTTTGTAGGGTGTACCTTTATATTCATTAACATAAGTTTTACCTCTATGTTCAAGAACACGTTTTTGTTGGTTCTGATTTCTGGAAAAAGCCAATTTAATGGCTGTAACATGAAGATTGATTTGAAAACATCCATCCTAAAAATCATTACATGCTTCTGCCCATATTAAAAATTCCTCTACAGCTGCACACTCATCTATTAAAAAATCACATATTCATAAACTACTATGCATATTCTGAAAGGCCTACTTTGACCTTGAATATTTTTTCGTTAAGAAAAAAGGGCTGTTATCCTAAATAGGCATATGCTACATTGAAACACTATAATTACTTTGAGGGGTCCTTGCAGCTCTCTTGAACTTCGTGATTCTTTTGCAGATGTTCATTGCTCAAGCTAGGTAACAGCATCAAGATCAGGTGAAGTATTACCACACCTAGAATGCTGCAACCAGTTTCGGTCACATTACAAAAATGATGTTGAGCCTTTGGAAAAAGTGCAAAGAGCAACTAAGACGATTAAAGGCTTGGAGGCTAAAACATATGAAGATCATTTCTAGGAATTGGGTATGGCTAGCTAGAGAAAAGAAGTAGTAGAGGGTGACATGATAGCGATCTTTCAATATTTGAGGGGCTGCCACAAAGAAGGGATCGACTTATTTTCCAAAGCACAAGAAACAATGGATGGAAACTAATCAAGGAAAGAAGCAACCTAGAACTAAAGGAGAAACTTCCTAACAGTGAGAACAACTTATCTTCAGAAGTTGTGCGTGCTCCAGCACTGGAGATTTTTGAGACTGGATAACCACTTGTCTGAAATGTAGGTGTGCTGCTACAGCAAGCGGTTGGACTCACAGGGGTCTCCAACCTTGGCAACTTTTAAGACTTGTGGACTTCAACTCCCAGAGTTGAAGTCCACAAGTCTTAAAGTTGCCAAGGTTGGAGACCCCTGGACTAGAAGACCTCCAAGGTCCCTTCCGACTCTATTTTGGAATAATTAGGTAATATCAGATGATGTTACCTAATTTGGTAATGAAACATCTGCAAGAAAACCACCAAGCTCAGAGAGCAACAAGGATCCCTCATTTCAACTGAGAGTTATCTTAGTATCTCTGGGCTGAAATGAAGGGGGCTTGCTGTTCTCTGAGCTTGGTTGTTTTCTTCATTGTTAGTTATTTTGCAAGCTGCTCGGAGTTAATATGGCTGCCATATACATTTATTAAATACAGGTAGTCCTTGACTTACAACTGTTCATTTGGTGACCTTTCAAAGTGACAATGGCATTGAAAAAGTGACTTATGACCGTTTTTCACACTTACCTTTGCAGCACCCCCATGGTCATGTGATTTACATACAGATGCTTGACAACTGATTCATACTCATGATGGTTGCCGTGTTCCAGGGTCATGGGATGATTTTCCCCTTCTGACAAACAAAGTGAAGGGAAAAGCAAGATTTGCTTAACAGCCATGTGACTAATTTAACAACTGCAGCGATTCACTTAACAAAGGTGGCAAGAAGAGTCTTAAAACTGGGTGAAACTTAATAATTTTCTCACTTCGCAACATCACTACCTGTAAACTTGACTTTTTCCACAGGGAAGAAGTCCCTAAGACACAGGCACCTGAATATTTTTGATACCTTCCCAGAGCTGATCCCCATTCTCATTGCTGGGCGGGTGTTTACACAACACACCAACACAAGGGAACTTGTGGCTTTGCAGGACACACAGAACCTAAACCAGTGATGACAGGGGCTCCCATTGCCCACATTCCAAGGAAACGTGTCCTGTAGATGGGTCACGTTCAGACGACCCAGTGACCCCCCCTCCCAACCCCTGAATCAGCCAAGCGTCCTTTCCATGGGTCTGTTGTGGGCAGGAGTTGACCCACCTGGTCAACCCCCCAACATGATCCAGGGCTCCCCAAGGCATCACCACCTAGCTCGGATAAGCCAAGGTCCAGTGGATCCTCCCCGCCCCCCCCAACAAAGCCTACATACACAGCCTTCACATACACTTTTAGAGCTTTCACACAGACACACAAACACAGAGCCTTCACGCACACAGCCTTCACACACACTCAGACTGGGCCTACACAGTGCCTTCATACATACACAAGTACAGAGCCTTCACACATAGAACCTTCACATACTCATGCACAGCCTTCACACACACTCACAGGGCCTATACAGAGCCTTCACACACAGCCTTCACATACACACACACGGTCTACAGAGCTTTCACAGACACACACAGAGCCTTCACGCACACAGAAAGCCTTCACACACACACACACACACAAAGCCTTCACATACTCAGCCGTCACATACACACACTCACACACACACACAGCCTACATACACAGCCTTCACACACACTCACACAGGGCCTACACAGAGCCTTGACACAGAGCCTTCACATACACATACACAGTCTACAGAGCTTTCACACAGGCACACAAACACAGAGCCTTCACGCACCCTCACCCAGGGCCGACACACAGAGCCTTCCTACAGACACACAAGCACAGAGCCTTCACACACTCACGCACAGCCTTCATACACACTCACATGGCCTATAGAGCCTTCACACACAGCCTTCACATACACACACACTCACACACTGTCTACACAGCTTTCACACAGACACCCAGAGCCTTCACGCACAAAAAGCCTTCACACACACACACACAAAGCATTCACATAATCAGCCTTCACACTCACACAGTCTACAGAGCTTTCAGACACACAGAGCCTTCACGCACACAGAAAGCCTTCCACACACACACACACACAAAGCCTTCACATAATCAGCCTTCACACACACACACACTCACACACATACAGAGCCTACATACAAAGCCTTCACACACACTCACACAGGGCCTACACAGAGCCTTGACACACAGCCTTCACATACACACACACAGTCTACAGAGCCTTCCTACAGACACACAAACACAGAGCCTTCACACACTCACGCACAGCCTTCATGCACACTCACACACACACACAGAGCCGGCGCGCCTAGGCCCCGACGCCCGCCAAAAGCTCACTCGGGAAGAGCAGCGAGGCGGGAAAATTCCGCGCGTAGGCGGAGACCGATCGGCCGGGCAGAGGCGCCTCCTCCTCCCTTTCCCCCTCCGAGATGGGGGCCGGTGAGTCAACTGAGGCGCCCGCCGGCGGGAGGGTCGAGGGAGGAGAACCGAGCAGCCCTCACGACTTTGCCCTTCGGGGGGCGGGAGGGGGGAAGCCGCCTCCCGCTTCTCCCAAAAAGGCCAGGGGGCGTGGTTTCGTCCAAGGGGGCGTGGCCTCTCTTATAAATATCGGCGCCAGGCGGCAGGCTCCCTCATTCCTCGGGCGCTCCGCTTCTGCTTCTGCTGCGCCGCTTAAAGGGGGCTCGTCTATTTATATATATATATTTTAATTTTTTTTTTATTATTATTATCATTCCCGCCGCCGGCTTTTGACGCCTCCTCGCCTTTTCTCTCTCTCCTTTCGGCCTCGCAGTGTTCGCCCCCGCCATGAATGGTTTCCGAGACAGCAGGATCGAGGACGGCACCTTCCTCTCTTCACCTCAGAGTCGGTGGGGAAGGGCATCCAGGTGAGGGGGCGCCCGAAGGACCCGGCTGTACCAGGTGGGGGCGGGGGGAGTGAGGAGAGGCGCGGAGGACTGAGGCGAAGATAGACAGGCGGGAGGGCGCGCGCGCGCTGCGCCGCTCGCCTCCTGATTGGCCAGCGCGACCCCCGGCTGAATGACGCAACGGGGCGGCTGCGGAAAATCGGGGGGGGCGGCTTGAGGGGGAGGGTTACACGACCCGCCTCCCTTTTTTTACCGAATTTCGAGCCTCTCCGTCTTGCGAAGGGGTGGAGGGAAGGAAAACGCCTGCGGGAGACCGACCCTCCCTCCCTCCTTGCCGTCTCGGCGCGGCCAAGCGGGCCGACCGGCGAAGGAGACGGGGGGGCGCGGGCGGAAAGAGAAGAGCCCTCTCGCGCACGCGCAGTCCCGCTTGCCAGCCTCGGCGGCGCGCCCCGCATTGCAGGCGACCACGTGGTGCCCGCATGGCGAGACCTTGGGAGGAGAGGATGGAGGGGGTGGGGTGGGGTGAGTAATGGGGGGAGGGGAAGGAGGAAAAAAGAACCCCCATTTCGCAGAGCGCCTCTTGGGGGCTTGATGGTGGCTGGGAGGAGGAGGGGGGTAAAAGACAAGGGTAAAACCGGGGGCTGGGAGGAAGAATGGTGGAGGGGGGCTACAAGATTTAAGGGTGGCCAAACCCTTTTCTGATTCAAGAACCCCCAAATAAAAGGAGCGTTGCAGGCTTAGTTGGAAGGATATAAAAGCCCACTGGCCGGAATCGCACATCAGTGGCCCTTAAAAATAATAGGCGGTTTTTCAGAAAAGCACCTTCCTCTTTCAAGCTCTTCTGCAACAAAAGAGGCTTTGAGTAGAGAAGCGGAACTGAGGAACCGGACGAGCGGTCCTGGTTTGAATGCCCCGCGATCTTGGAAGGCATCTGGCCTTTTCCATTGTCTTCCGCCATGATGTCTGAGCCTTTTTTTTTTTTTTTTGGCGGGGGGAAGAAAGGAGCTATACTGGTTTTCAGCAGTGGGACAAACCAGTGTTTGTTGCCGTGTTGATCTAAATGGGAGTTATTTCTGAGATCATGATTCTTGGGATAGGATGCGTTGGATGGAAGAGTGGGCGAGGTTAGTGCATGGCAAAAGAGCAGGGAGAACCGGTAGATCATCCTTGTTTTCCGCCATTGACATGTAGCCATTGAATGCCATGTGGTTCCTATTAAAAGGAGAGCACTGTAATGTTCCCTGCAGGGTGGATCAGATCTCTTTAATAGTCTCAATTCCTCTGCTTTGGGGAATAAAAAAGATTTGATAGTAATGGACATGATTTAATAGGTGTGCTTGGTGAAATGAATGGGAGACCTTGCACCCTTCGCTGAACTGCTCATTACTGTTCTTCCTTTCATACCATAGTTAGGACTCCCGACTTGTTTGGGGAGCCATGCTGTAGAACAGCATCTCAAAGGTCATCTAGCCCACCTAATGGCAGGCTGTCAGTTGCTAAAAGATACACAAGAGACAAAGCAATCTGTACTAAGTTTCTTTGGAGACACTACAAGCTAGAAATTCCCTGAAATTTGTTCTGAATCCCCAGCTGTTAATTTATTTCGTGAAACTGATAAAAATTACATTTTACTATACTATAGAACTTACATCATTATGCACACGATCTTTTTCTGATATGGCACCTACCAGAATACTGAATTGCATTCTAAAACAATGGGAGCCACATCTCGGTTTAAAATAGTGTGGGGTGTTTTTTTTGTTGTTTTTTTTTTTTGAAAGCTATAGGAGCAAGCATTGTCTAGGTTTTAGTAGCATTGCTTGTGTTTGCTGCGTTGTCTAAGATACTGCTTGCTTTTACAGGTGTAGGTACTCCAAAGCCATATCAAAGCAATCTAATCTAGCATTTTATTCCATAGAGACCAGTCATCCCTACAAGAAACCCACAGGCAGGATATGAATGCATTGATACTTGTCCACTTATTTTACCTCCAAGATTCCTAATATCTTAGTATTATACCATAGCTTAACCAAATCTTCCACCTTTATTGATCATTTTTATAACATAGAATTCCAAACATGTTCTCCAAATGTTCATGTTTATAAGGTTACCATTTCCTTGTAAAAGATTCTGGACTAGCCTTGATTATTAGCTTGATAATACCATGTTTAACAATGCAGTGCGTTCTTTTTCTCTTGTCCTTACTTGCCCGTATATAGGATTCTCCTCTAAAGATGCTTATTCTCCTTGTTGCCATCTTGTGTCCTCTCAAGAACAGAGTAGTAGGAGAGCCTCTTATAATAGACTGTGAATCAGCAGGGGCCCTGCCCTGTGAAGCTCTAATTGACTGTAGGATACTCACATTCTGTGTTTTCAGAAGGGATGGAAAAGACTTAACCTTACAACAAAGAAGGAGATTTTGGTATTAAGCTGTCCCATCCCATAAAGTGTTTAAATGCAGGTCTTAAAAACTGAAAATATACCTAAACATATACAAACAGATTGGATTGAGTAAATTTAAACACCCACAGTATCAGGAGGAACCATTTTGGTATGTTTAATGGTGCCAGGCTACAAACCAAGAGATTTGAATTGTAGTCCTATTTTGGGTAGAAAAGCCAGCTGGGTGGCTTAGCCAGGCGTGTTTTTCAGGCTTTAAGAAGAAGGCCGTAGCAAACCAAGAATATTGCCAAGAAAATTGCACTGACTACTCCCAAAGCAGTCACCAGGGACAGGATTGACTCAAAAGTTCACCCATTTGACACCGAGACAATGGCAGCTTTGTTATTCCTTGACTAACTCCTATGGAGCAGTGGATTAGAAGCCTAGTTTTAACATTGCCCCCAAACCAAGCTAAGAACTATATACATAAATAACACTTGAGTAAAAGCTATCTTTCATGGTTTATTGGGTTTATTGTGCGCCATCAGCTTAAGCCCAACCCTTGTGACCCTCTATCTAGGTTCTCCTAAGGCAAACTTTATAAGAAATTATGGCTGCTCCCAGTTATGTGCTTAGCACAAGTGTCTTCAAACTTGGCAAGTTTAAGACCTGTGGACTTCAACTCCCAGAATTCCTGAGCTAATATGACCGGAGGAGGAATTCTGGGAATTGAAGCCCACAAGTCTTAAAGCTGTCAAGTTTGAAGATACTTGTGCTAAGCACTGGGCTAGCCTGAAAGGTTACCCAGGACACGGGAATGTCTTGTTTACAGTTACAATAGGGTAAGCTAAGTCACTCTATTTTAAATTGCTTGGCAAAGAGATGGCCAGAACAGACTTTAAAAAGGAGAGATGGTTTTAATTGATCATTGATGTAACAGATTTCTTAAAACGTGGAAGACATACTCTTTAAATTACAAAACGTGAACAAATGTTCCTAGAATCACAAGGAATAATAGAACCTTTCTGTTTTCAGATAAGATCTGTGATCAAATTAGCGATGCTGTTCTCGATGCGCATCTGAAGCAGGATCCAAATGCCAAAGTAGCATGCGGTGAGTGCGCCTGGCTTTTTATAGAAGGGGCTGAACACAGTATATATTCAGGTTTTTTTTTTAAAAAAAAAATCTGAGATTCTGCGGCGCTGAAACTGACAAGTGTTCAATCTGTCCTCCAATGCAGAAACGGCTGCTAAAACTGGGATGATTCTCCTGGCCGGAGAGATCACCTCTGCTGCCGCGGTTGACTATCAAAAAATTGTTCGTGAAACAATCAAGCACGTCGGCTACGACGATTCTTCCAAAGGTGAGCGGATTGTGGGTGCCTGCTAGGCTTAGCTACCCCCTTTTTTGGGGGGTTTGGGTTTTGATCGGGAAGCTTTTGGGGGGGGGTTGGATGCAGTTTTAACACCCTCATCCTGAGGTTAAAACCTTCCTGCGTTTTAGGCTTCGACTTCAAAACGTGCAACGTGCTGGTCGCTCTGGAGCAGCAGTCTCCGGACATCGCTCAAGGGGTGCACCTCGACAGGAAGGAAGAGGACATCGGTGCCGGGGATCAGGTGGGGATTAAGACCTTATTGATATGTGATAAAGCAGAACAGGGGTGTCAAAACTCAAGGCCTGGGGCCTGGATCCGGCCTGCGGGGTGCTAGGGCTGGCCCGCGGGGCTGCCCTGGAGACAAGGGAGGACCACAGTGCTTTTGCCAGCGAAAACAGGCTCCCTTCGTTTTCACTGGTGGAGGATTGCCGGAGGCCGTGGCAGCTGAAAACGGAACCTGGGAGCCTGTTTTCGCTGGCAGAGGGCTTCAGGCACCCCTGACAAGAGTAACATCTAGCTTGTCATGCCCACCCGGCCCATATGCACACATGCACACACACACACGTCAGGTCAAACACAACCCTGATGTGGCCCTCAATGAAATCGAGTTTGTCGCCCCGAACTAGAACCTAATGTGAATCCTGAGCACTTGCCTGTTTTGAGCCCGGAATTTATTGTCCCGCGTGTCGTTCCTGCTTCAGGGTTTGATGTTTGGTTATGCTACCGACGAGACCGACGAGTGCATGCCCCTGACTCTTCTCCTAGCGCACCAGCTGAATGCAAAACTGGCCGAACTCCGTCGGAATCATATCTTGACTTGGCTGCGGCCGGATTCAAAGACCCAGGTAAGGATTGGCGTGGCATCTTCCCCTGTGGGAAGCCCCCCACCCCTGCCGCCATAAGCAGGCTAAAGATTCCTTTTCGGCCGTCGTGCGAGATGTGCTCCTTTTTGGCTCCCGTTTCAGGTGACGGTTCAGTACAAGCAGGATCGCGGGGCCGTCATTCCCATCCGCGTCCACACGATTGTCATTTCCGTTCAGCACGACGACAGAATTGGGCTGGATGAGATGAGGGATGCCTTGAAGGAGAAAGTGGTCAGAGCGGTTGTGCCTGCAAAATACTTGGATGATGATACTATTTATCATCTGCAACCTAGCGGCCGATTCGTGATTGGTGGCCCCCAGGTATGTCAACAGTTGCATTTTTGTTGTCTAATCTGGACGTTCAGTCTATTGGCAGCCTTCTGAAATGACCACAGCGGGGGAAAATTCAGAGGCACTTGGCAGTATTTTATAACAAAGCTAGGACTTTGCAAGATAAACAGGGGCATTTTAAAAGAACAGAATATCAAGAATTGGAAGGGACTTTCGGGGGGTCTTCTAGTCCAGGGCTCTACAACCTTAAACACTCAAAGAGCCATTTGGACCTGTTTTCCCAGAGAAAAAAACACCAGGAGCCAATAATTTAACAACTGGTGTGACTGGGTGACATGGAGCTTACCTTCTCAGGCCAGAGGAGGGAGGGAGGGGCAGGCGGGCTCCAGCCAGTTTTGGGAACAGCAGAGGGCTGATAGAGCCGCATGTGGCTCCAGAGCCGCAGGTTGCAGAGTCCTTTCTAGTCCAACCCCCTCCAAGCAGGAGACCCTACCCCATTTTACACAAACGGTTGTCCAGTCCCTTCTTAAAAGTCTCCAGGTTGGAGCACCCACAACTTGTGGAAGCAAATTGTTCCACTGCTTAATTGTTCTTGTTGCTTCTCTTTGTTCAGTTTCCATCCATTGCTTCTTGTCTGATCTAAGATTTGCACCAGAATTGTGTAATAAGTACAGTTGTTGTTTTTAGGGAGATGCTGGTTTGACTGGCCGGAAGATCATTGTTGACACTTACGGTGGTTGGGGAGCCCACGGAGGAGGGGCTTTCTCTGGGAAAGACTACACAAAAGTCGACCGTTCAGCTTCTTACGCTGCTCGCTGGGTTGCCAAATCCCTTGTGAAATCTGGCCTGTGTCGACGGGTGCTCGTTCAGGTATGTTCAGCCGCTTTCTTGGGGCGCTAAAAGATGCTTGGATCGGTTTCATTCCGACATGTTCACCTCGCTCTTATCCCTTTTGGGGATAAGCAGTGCTGTGTAAATAAAGTGCAGAAAGAGATGGTTTTGTAAGCAATGCTCATCTCCATCCTGCCCTTAATGCTACATCTAGCCTTTTGCGCTTGCTACTTGACTGTGATGAAACGCATCAACTCCAACGATTTTCTTGGCCTCCCCCTTCCTCTCACCCTCTTCTATTCATTGGGCATGTATTCATTCTTGCCTGTTGCCTTGTTTTCTTAAACCTTTTTACATACTCCTGTTGCACTGAGCTTCTGTTTTTCTCCCTCCATAGCCAACCCTTAACATCCCTTATAAAAAAACCTGAGCAGAAAAGTCATGCCCACATTTGTTCCCTCTGCTTTCCCTTCAAAGGGGAACTCCTTTTGTCTTCTTTGTAATTTTGAGGTTCACATTCTGCGCCTTGTCATGTAGTCTTATCCGGTATCTGCTCTAGATGAGTTGGGTTTTCTGTCGGCAGGCATGATTATTGCCTGTATCCCAAAATAACAAGTTATTTAAGTTTTGAAATAACAGCACTGAAAGCATGATGAGTAAAAGGCAAAGAGTTTTTTTTTTTAAATATGGAAAACGTATTATATGATTTTGGAAGTTGTAGCATGAAAGGAGGACGATACTATGGAGATTCTCCGTCATCCAAGTCATGGTTATCCCAAAAATGTGGGTTGTTTTTTTTCCCTTTCAAGAGGCAACTGGATTTTCTGGTTTTTCTTTGAAGACGTTTCGCTTTTCATCCAAGACGCTTCTTTAGCTCTTTAAAAAAACAATAACCATCTAGAAAGTCCAGTTGCCCTTCGAAAGGGGGAAAAAAAAAGACCCCAAACACTTTTGGAAAGGAGGAGGAGTTGTTTCCTGTTTCTGTTCCTGTGCCTACTTGGTGGCCAAACCCCACTATGGTTGCCATTTGCCCGCAGGTCTCTTACGCCATTGGAGTCGCCCATCCGATATCCGTCTCTATTTTCCACTATGGCACCTCTCAGAAAACCGAACACGAGCTGCTGGATATTGTGAAGAAGAACTTTGATCTTCGCCCTGGGGTCATTGTCAGGTAAAACATGGTAACGCGTGTCCCGTGTACGAACATGGGGGAAAAAAATCCATGGGGGCTAGGAAGGAGGGGATTTAGGCATAAAACGAGCAAATTGGCCGCTGGGCAAATCATGCCCTTCGTGTGCCAACGTTTTGTCCTTCCTTCTGCTGTATACGCCCTACCTACTGCGAAGAGACAGAGGAAAGCAGCCTGCCCAGCACGGCATGTCTTGGTTGTGTGGTCACAGGAGATGGCTACAGTGTCAATCACAACAGAGGTGATGTCCCTGCATTATGGGGCAGGGTGGGGAATGCGCCCTTGGATGCCTTTAGCTAGCAGCGCGTGCTCTTGGATAGGTGACTGTCGTAGATTAGATTAGATTAGGAAGCTGGTGTTATGTAGGCTAATACAACCTTACTGAAGGAGCTGTAGGAATAGAACCTTGCACGTCTGAATGAATGCCCTTCCCTTCCTCCTCCCCCCTTTATCTTTGTGGGACCTAGGAAGGGAGCCGTTACTTTAATCCCCGCTCCAGACTCTTTTGCTCCAGACTCTTTTGACCGTTTGTCTTGATAAAGCAGTTCTCCCTCCCCTCCCTCCAGGCCATTCCCTCTGACCTCTGCAAGGATAAGTTTGGGTGGGCTGCTGCCCTGAGAGAGGCGTGGAAGAACTTGCTTCGAAGGGGGGGAAATTCCTGGAAGGCCAAAACATCTTTTGAGAGAGGCCGACCTTATACGCTCAAAGATACTTTCAGGTGGTTGCTTGACACCTTCGAAATCACTTCCTGAGGAATTATATTTGCTGCATAATAATACCAGGCTCTATTCACAATTGAAATCTCTCTGACCAGTGCCAGAACTGTAGGAGTAATTGGTCACAAAGTTTTTAATTGCTACACAGCAAGCATATATAATCCTTGGAAGTAAGGCCCCATGATTAATACGGTAACTGCAGCTTTTATATGGCTATATCAAAGTTTTTAATTGCTACGCAGCGAGCATCTAATACTTCTAATTAAGGCTCCATATTAATATGGCAACTTCAGCTTTCACATGGCTTTCATGTTCTGATTGAGCCGAGGCAACAGAGTCGTTAACTCCTGTTTTAGAGAGGTAGGAAAAAAATTGCTGATAGTTAAACCTTAATTACCTTTTTTTTTTTTTTGGTTTGGAGGCTAACCATCCTATGTAAAGCTTGGTTGTGACTTTGGGCGGGAGGAGAAAGCTTAGCTCCACAGACAGGTAGCGCTGCTTTGCGTGCACTATTATCTGTGAGGGAAGTCTCTACATTGAGGTGTAGGCTGGTGTTGAGATAGGAAGTGTTTTCCCCTTCTGGAGAGCTGCTGTGGTCTGGCCTGGGAAGTAGGCATTCCTAAGTATAGAAGGTAAGTATCTCATTGCTCTGTGCTTGGAGCCAGGGGGGGGTGTTAGTTTTCCAAGACACACATGGGCAACGCTGTTGAACCTCGCCTCTTTGTAGAAGGGATGCATGGCCTCTGGGGGCCAAGATGCTTTTGACCGTCCTCACTAACTCAGCAGCCTCTTGGGGGGGCGGGGCGTTGTAGGTGCTTTTTGCTTCGTTTGGGTGAATGCTGTGTATTGAGTTATGGACTTGTATATTCCAGGGAGCTGGATCTGAAGAAGCCTATTTATCAGAAGACTGCAGCCTATGGTCACTTTGGTAGGAACAACTTCCCCTGGGAAGTCCCCAAAAAGCTTAAATACTGAATTATTATGTTGGGCTTCTTTCCCCAGACCTGTTGGTGTACATTACAGAGAAACCTTCAGGCTCCTTTGTGGGAAAGAGCCCCCACCCCACCCCTCAATTGGTTCTATCCTTCTCTGCTCTTAAAAAAACAAAAAAATAACCTTGGCACACTGTTCATGACCATGAATTATCAAGTCCTCTGGGGCGGAGGGAGGAGGGGGACGACCGCAAATTGCACTGTGCTTTCTCTTGCCCGGTGGGCTTTTTGACCTACGAGCCAGTTGAGCCTAGAATAGAAAAGAAAAAGAAAACAAAAAAACCCGTAGAGAAGAAGAAAGGCTTTGAACCCAAACAGGGCTTCAGCCTAACCTTTTGCATCGCCCAAAGGCTTTTAAAGTTACCTTCAAAAAAGATGAAAGAAAGAAAAAAAATCCCAAGAATTTTTCCCCCTTGTGATGTGTGTCCATGCAGTCGGTGGTTCCACCTCCTCTGCCCAGATGCTTAGAGCAAGGCGGTGCCAGCAGCCGGATTGGGAGACTGCCAAGGCCGCCCCCCTCAATTGATTTCGTTGGGAGAGCTTGCATGTGTTACCCAACTCCTGTTTTGCAACTCTCTCGTAAGTGCGGTGCTCAAAAAAAATAATATATCTTGAATAACAGAGGCAGTCCCAATTCCGTGCTTTTAAAATTCAAAAGCCGGCATCCCATCGTGATCCTTTTCCTGCTGCTTTCTTTGAGGTTCTTTTTTATTATTATTATTTTTTAACCTATGCAGTTTTAGCACTAGCCAGACCTCAAAATCCCACCATTCCCTTATCAAATGGGCACTTGGGCAATCTTGGTATGCTATAGAGAGGTCAGAAGATTGTACCCAGGACTTGGTAGGCTGCACACTTTTTGGCACCTGGATTTTTTTTATTTTTTTTGGTTAGAGCCAAGAATTTCATATTGCACAAAAATTCCCAGTTTACTTTCACAGTCGAGTCCAAACTGCATTCTGAAGTCCTGGCGTAGCTACAGAGAAGCCAGGGCCCTTCAGAGCACACGTGCAAATTGGGAAGGTTGTGGGAAGATAACCTACATACTTGAAAAGAACTTTTTAATAATTGCTTATTTATTGTGTTTGGGATGGGGTGTGAGTACAGAGAAGCCCTTGTCTCAAATGGCAGCTTTTAAACTTTACTTTTGACACACCATGAAATTCCTTGACCGTTCCCAGCATTCCCTGATAGGCCAAGGTGTCCTACAGAAAAGCCTTGGGTGTCACCTACAGGGGGTCTGGCTTGTGTAAAACGGGGGGGAGGGCAGTGCTGGGGGAACCTGACCACGGGAGGGGCTAACTTGGTTGGTGTTGTACAGAGAAGCCAGCTTGTTTACTTGTCCATCCCATGGTCAGTATCCTAAACAGGAAGTGCCTTTTGCGTTCCACTTTTTTTTTTCCTTCTTCCTCATGGGCGTTTGATTACATATGTCTGGTTCTCAAAAATTCCACATTAAAATCTTAATAAAGTGCTAGGTTCTACCTTAAATGATGGCACGTGTAATGGTTTGAGTCTTTTTTTTTTTTTTAGAAAAAAATGTTTTTCCTCTCCAATTATGTCCGACTCTGTGCGTGTTTGTGTCTGTGTTCATCTTTTTTTTTTCTAGCTGAGAGAGCCAGGGTTGTCTGAAGACGCTTCCCTCGTCATGTAACTATGAGTATATACACCCAAGGCCCACGGGAACGCTAGGTTTACCTTTCCACCCAAGTGCCACCTGCTTTCTACTCAACACTGGCATGCATGATCTGCTAGATTGGCAGGAGCTTGGGGACAAGAATGGGAGCTCACCCCCATCGCACAGCAGTTGGGTCTCCAGTTGCCAACCTTCAGCAACTCTGCATCTAAACTGCTGGTCGGGTATGGCTTAAAACAGAGGTCTCCAAACTTGGCAACTTTTTAAGACTTGTGGACTTGAATACTTGTGGAGTTGAAGTTGCCAACTTTGAGGACCCCTGGTTAAAAGAACGGCTTCCTCAACCTTCAGTCTTCCCTTCCTGCTACTGGACTGATTTTCATGAGCCTATTAAAGAAGTGGAAGACCTATTAAGTAAACACATTTTTAAACCTGGCTAAAGCACATTCCCCAGATAAGAACCTTGTCTCAAAATCTCTCTGTAGGAGGTTGCCTCTCCTAGTTGTTAACATTGGGTGCTCTGAAAGGGATCAATGACTTACAGAGAGTTCAGTTTGTTCCTGAAAGCTATTCCAGGCCCATTTTCCAAAGCCAAGATGTTGCTTTCTGGCTGGCTGAACGCAGAGACACTGGCCACTTACGATATATCCCGTCTATTCTGACAGTGAATGTACATAATGTTCTTCCTATTTTCCCTACAACCCAGTGAAGTGAGTTGGATGGAGAGAAGAATGAGTCCATAAAATCACCCACCTGGCTTTTGTGACTAAGGTGGGGCTTGAACTCACTTCTCTCCTGGTTTCTAGGCCAGCACCTCAACTATTACACCAAACTGGTGCTCTTAACTCCTTTAACAAGGTTAAAGGCTGGGTTCTATAGCTTCTTTCACATGAACCGCCTGATTTGGAAAGCATGGCTGGAGTGGCTCCAACTTTAGGTGTCATTTTCTGATTGTGGCACATTATTCTGCTTTTTCCCTAATGGGCTGCTCTCCAACCTTTTCCCCCTCCCCATCTTGAATTCAACGGGGAGTTGAAAGCTGGTTTTAACTGGGAGCCTGGGACGGAGGTCCGTCGGACTCATCTCAAGAAAAGTGCTGTGAACATTATTTGGGACTAAATTAGGGGATGATAAGCAGTAGCATAAGTTAATGATAAACTTGTTTTTTTTAAAAAAAGTAGCAAGGAAAAGAGCTGCAGGTGAGACCAGTTGCCTTGGTGAGAATTTATTCTGGATTTATCTTGCTCAGGTAAGCATACCTGCATCAACTGCCACCAATATGCAAGTCTGAGCTGAATATTTTTTTTTGGGGGGGAGGGGGACATTAAATTGGGGAAAGTTCCATGTTCCTACAGGAGAGAAAATCACAAAAACTACAAGGTAAGAGTTACCTGGCAACGCCATTGGCATCTTTCTAGTAATCAACTTGGGACACCTTCCAATGCTTGCCCCGTGCCAATGTTCCTAGAAATCAAAGAAAATTACCTTCTTAATACGCAATATTTGCATGTCTTGCTGAGCAAATAATTAGCTAATTAATGCAGGCAGCTATTTTGGCTTCATGCGGAAAGTAGGGGGAAAAGCCAAACACTAAAACATTAAAAACTGATGCAATTTTTAAACATTTGTTAACAGACGACAAAAGTAGAAAGCAGGATTGTGCCTTTTTAATATAAAGACGGGACACAACCATGAAAAATAGAAATGGGACACTTTATTGTGCAGAAAATCATGACAAATTTGATGAGCTAATATCAAAAGCATTGTTACTTTTATGCTGTTTTTAACAAAAAATCATTCAAAATAATACTGGCCCACATTTCTCAGTAATACTTTGGAGAGAAACTTCAAGCACAGAAATTCTTGAGGCCCTTTTATCATTGTTACGGGGAATAAATGCAGGTAATCTTCAATTTACAACATTTCGTTTAGCAGCTGTTCGACGTTTCATGGCGCTGACCAATTGTGGCATCTTAAGTCGATTAAAATTCAGGTGCTTGGCAACTGACTCAGGTTCCAATGTTCATGTGCCAACCATGTTATTAACTCGTGATTCACTTAACTGGCAAGAAAAGTAAAATGAGGCAAATGTCTTACTTGGCAACAGAAAAGTTGGGCTCAACTGGTTGTAAGTCGAGAAAAACCTGTATTTAGAGCAGAGGTCTCCAAACTTAGCAACTTTAAGACTAGTGGAGTTCAACTTCCAGAATTCTCCAGCAAGCTATGCTGGCTGGAGAATTCTGGGAGTTGGAAGTCCACCAGTCTTAAAGTTGCCAAGTTTGGAAACCTGATTTAGAGGCTTTAAACAGGAATTTGGCAGCAGCTTCCAATTCAGGCTTTTCTTTAAACAATAGAAACCTTTGACTCCCATTTTTGTTTTGGCCATTGTAGACTTAATATGATTGTCTAACAATATCAAAAGTTTATATGCATTTCTGCAAATATGAAAACGCCCAGTAAACAAAAGGATGGGTTTTGCAATCCTCTGTTGACTCATGAAAATCCTACGTACGCCACAGAGGAAACAGTTTATAAAGGTCAGTGGCTTCTGAGCAGCTCCAAAGTTCAAAAATGATCTTTTGTAAACGCCTTTTGTAAAATAATTTAAAAACAAAAAAAAATCCAGGAGCATCTTGTTCCTTTGGGTGCTTGTTTCCTTTGTAGAATTTGGGTGAAAGGTTGGATTGGATTGACCGGCTATTCCCATTAATTCAATGTAACAGCGCTACTTAGGAGGGTCCTGTTGGCAGCAAAACTCCAGATGGCCACTAGGGAGCCTAAGAGAGACACCTTTCCTGCCCTCTGCTGGCCTTCAGAGGTTCTTGCAGCCTGAATCTGGAAGGAATAGAATTAGAATAACTTGATTATCACTTTGAATGTAGACAGTCGGCACGAATTTTAAAAAAAATAATGGTTGCTTTCAGCTCTCAAAGGGTCGCCACTTTTAATATACACTACCTAACCATGACACAATAAAATAAATACAAAATTATGCATATAAATAGTGCAATAGGCGGCCAACACAGGGCAGTTGGTCTCTGCACCATGACTTGCTACATCCTATCAGGGTGGGTCCCTGAAAACGGCACTATCTTAATTTGGAGGCAGGTGGGGGCTTGGGAGGCCTGGTCAAAGCAAGAACATCCGGACACCCTCCTTAAAGAAGATAATGCCATGGCACCTCCTCCGGTGACTGAAGTCCTGCTGGTTCCAATGGAATGGAGCCCCCGGATTCCTGCTGTAGCCAGGCCTCGTGACCACAAAGCCCATCGATCTGAAGCTGCCGCAAGAGGGAAGATCATGCTGTAGAGCAAGAGGTTTATACTGTACATCTTGCATTGCATTACATTTGGTTTCTCCTGCGCAGGGCAGCCATCCTATAACTTCAGGAATGCAAAATCAAATGCAAATAAATAATATCAAGTTGCTGGTGTCATGATTAATTACAATTTTTAATTAATGAATTTATTAGAGGACAATTACATAACCCAGAATATCCCCACTCCTTGGGAAATGTTTTTCTCTCTCCTTAACTCCCTTGAGTGGAAGTTCCAAGCAATTATTGACCCAGATTGTTGGGGGCAAGAGGCTGATTCTGGAAACCGCTTAGCAGGGGTGTCAAACTCAAGGCCCGGGGGCCAGATCCGGCCCGCGGGGTGATTAGATCTGGCCCGCAGGGCCACCCTGGAAACGGCGAAAGACTGGCCTGCGGTGCCTCTGCCAGCAAAAACAGAACTCGGGTGGGCTGCAGACAGCCCTCTTGAGCTCTGTTTTCATTGGCAGAGGGTTACTTACAGGAGGCCCTTGCAGCCGAAAACGGAGCTCAGGAGCCTGTTTTCTCTGGCAGAGGACTCGGGCCACCACAGGCACCCCTGACACGAGTGATGTCGAGCTGACCACACCCACTCTGGCCACACCCACTCTGGCCCTCCGAGGTAAAATACAATCCTGATGCGGCCTTCAGTGAAATCGAGTTTGACACCCCTGCTGTAAAGCATTGCGAAGCGGTATATAAATCTAAGTGCTATTGGTAAGGAAGGGAGGGAAAGGGAAAAAGATGGGGAAACAAAGAAGAGGAAAAGACGGGAAGGAAAGAAGGAAGGAAAAGATGGGAAGGAAGGAAAGAAGGGAAAGGAAAAAGATGGGAAGGAAGGAAAGAAGGGAAAGGAAAAAGAAGGGAAAGGAAAGAAGGAAAGGAAAAAGATGGGAAGGAAGGAAAGAAGGGGAAAAGATGGGAAGGAAGGAAGGAAGGGAAAAAGATGGGGAAGGAAGAAAAGGGAGGGGAAAAGATGGGAAGGAAGGAAAGAAGGGGAAAAGATGGGAAGGAAGGAAGGAAGGGAAAAGATGGGGAAGGAAGAAAAGGGGAGGGGAAAAGATGGGAAGGAAGGAAAGAAGGGAAAAAGATGGGAAGGAAGGAAGGAAGTAAAGGAAAAAGATGGGGAAAAGATAGGAAGGAAAGAAAAGGAAAAGATGGGAAGGAAGGAAAGGAAAGGAAAAAGATGGGGAAAGATGGGAAGGAAGGAAGGAAAAGGAAAAGATGGGAAGGAAGGAAAGAAGGGAAATGAGCAGAAGGAAGGAAGGAAGCACAGTGGTTAGAGTGCAGCATTGTAGGCTAACTGAGCACAGCCAGCAGTTCGATCCTGACCGCTCGATCCTTCCGTCCTTCCGAGGTGGGTAAAATGAGGAGCCGGACTGTTGAGGGCAATTTGCTGACTCTGGAAACCGCTCAGAGGGGCCTAGAAAGAACGGGGAAGCGGCATAGAAGTCTAAATGCGAGGGCTATGGTGGTGACGTCATCCTACGGAATAGCCACTTCCCCTCCCCCCCCATTCCGCTGCCCCGCTCCCCGCCCCTCTCCTCCCCTCCCATTAAAACAAGCCGCTCTCCATTTGAAGTTTGAAACCGTAGAAGGCCTTAGCGCGCGTGCGCAGTTAAAAAGGAAAAAAAAAAAAAAAAAGAGGAGGGGGTGGTCCTCTGAGCAAGAACCAGCGCGAGACCGGCGAGAGGCGCGAGGCCAGATCGACGCGCCTGCGCTCTTCCTTCGCAGCTCGTCTTCGGCCCAAAGGGCGTGGCCAAAGCCGGGCCCTCGAGCGTTGCGCCTGCGCGGTGCGCGGAAACGAAAGGAGAGCGAGAGGGAGGAGAGACCTTCAGCTTTGACAAGGAGGGACGGACGGACGGACGGTCGGGCTGAGGCGGCGGAAGAGGCGCCCCTGAGGTGCGGCTGGTGGGGCGAGGGAGCCGGTTCCCCCAACCTCCTTTCCGCTCCCCTCATAGGAGGCAGCCTGAAGGGAGGCTGGTTGGAACTCGTGGGGGACGCGGAGGCCTCGAGGGCTGCGGTGGCGCCTGAGGGCTCTATGGGGGGGTGGGGGGATATTAATTATATTAATCTTTATTGCAATATAATATATTCACCTCCATGAAGGCCATACTTGAGCATCCCGCCCCCCCCCCCTTTCCTCGCTCTCTGTGGGGAAGGTCGGGGCTGTTGTGAGGGGATGGGGGGGGGGGGCGACATGAGAGGCCTGGGGGGCGTTTCTGGGGTCCAAAGCGGGGAGACGTTATGAGCCCCTTCCCGAACAAGCACCTGGTGCCTGGCAGGTTAAGGAACTGGAGCTCCCAGTAACCCCCCCACGCCAGTGGGTCCAGTTATAGAGGATGCTGGCTGGGCCACCACTTGGGTGGGTGACCGATGGCAGGCAGTCCAGGCTCTTCTTGAAAAGTGTGCTAGATCATACCTTGAGTTATTTGTAAATATAACTGGAATGTACAAATAAATAAAACAAAGCATGATAGGAAGGCGCATTAGATTTGCCGCCTTGAGTTATTTGTTATAATATTGGGTTAGAATTGGAGAGGCTTCGGCTATAAATGACAAAGTGGGGATATATATATATATATTATTTTCAATATATATATATATATATATATATATATATATATATATATATATATATATATATATATATATTTATATATATTTATATATATTTATATATATTTATATATTTATATATTTATATATTTATATATTTATTTATTTATATTTATTTATTTATATTTATATATTTATTTATATATATATATATATAAAATAAAACTAAGCCTGATGCCGTAGGAAGGTTTGGATATATCTTTGCCCCCTTGAGTTATTTGTCAAAATAACAAAACAGGGATGCAAATAAAGAAAACAAGGCGTGATAGGAAGGTGTGTTAGAGATGTCCTTGCCACCTTATTTGTAAAAATAAAGGATACATACAACTATATAAATAAAGAAATGAAACAAAGCCCAATAGGAAGGTGTGTTAGATATGTTTGCCACCTTGAATTATTTGTCAAAATAAAGTGGGATATAAATAAAACAAACCATGATAGGAAGTATGTTAGATAAGTTCACCACTTTGAGTTATTTGTAAAAATAACGAAAGTGGAATATAAATAAAAGCATGATAGGTCAAAGGTGCGTTGAATATAACTTTGCCACCTTGAACTATTTGTAAAAAATAATAAAAGTGGGATATAAATAAAACAAACCATGATAGGAAGTGTGTTAGATAAGTTCAATACTTTGAGTTATTTGTAAAAATAACGAAAGTAGAATATAAATAAAAGCATGATAGGAAGGTGTGTTGAATATAACTTCGCCACCTTGAGCTATTTGTAAAAAATAATAAAAGTGGGATATAAATAAAACAAACCATGATAGGAAGTGTGTTAGATAAGTTCACCACTTTGAGTTATTTGTAAAAATAAAGCGGGATACATACAAATAAAATAAATAAATAAAACCATGATGCCAAGCCAAAACTCAACACATGACACCTCACCTTGAGGGTTGGTGTGGAGACAGGTGTATCCCATGAGGTCATAATGGGCATTGTTTACTTTGGCTTGGTAGGAGCCATTTTGGTTTATTAACCTTGGGGTTTGGTTTAGTATGTTGAGGGCATAGGCTGCCATGGAGGGGCAGCAGGGAGGAAGCAACGTCATCTTTGTGCAAGATGGGTAGGTTCCAAACCTTCCGACCTTGTGTTCCAAAACACAAACAGGTGTGTTTGCTAGGAATTACACTCTGACATGTCTGGGAAAGGATTGGTTATAATATTGGGTTAGAATTGGAGAGGCTTGGGCTGTAAATGAAACGGGAGATGGAGCGTGAGACTAGACGGAGGTTCAGATCCTTGCATGGAAAAGAGACCCAGTGAGCAGAAAAGTGTTTTCTGAATCGCTCTCAGCCTTTCTGACAAGGGTGGCTGTACAGGTCAACATTGGAGGGACCAATATAGTGGCTTGTCTTCTTGGCAAGGAAGGTAAGGTAGCAGAATATGATCCATTCAGCTATGGAAAGGATGTTGATCACCTCTTAAGTTTTAAAATGTAGAATTTAAGAAGCTGCCTTAAACCGGGCTGGATGTCTGTCTGTCCATCCAACTCAGTTTTATGCAGAATTGCCCAACATGGTGCCATCTGGATGGATTATCGGGCTACTACCCAGACTTCAACTAGCATGATTATTGGGCGATTGTGCTTGGTTCATTTTTTAATCTGATCTTTCAGTGGGATAGGGTAAGATAAAAACATTTGAAGAATGTCCTCTGTTTCAAGCAGCAGGTTACCAACATGCTTGTGTAAACTACTTGATAGTCATTTTTAAAGGAGATGATAGGACTTAGTGGGAAAGTGGTATAAATAATGTTTGAATTATATCCTTCAAAATAGCTTTGAGTGGCATGTGTTCATAACATAAAGTGACCCAAATGGATTCATGACTGGTGGCATCAAAGAAAATCCCAAAGAAAGTAATGCTATATTGCAACCAAAAGCCATACAGCATCAAGAACATAAATCCAGAAACTCATGTAAATGACATACAGCCAGGACTCTCCAATTATGCATTCCCAAAAGATTGTCTCATCCATCATTCTAGTTTAACACCTGGGGTGGGGGGCAAAGCCACATTTTAAAATCTTGAAAGTTCACAAGGTTCAGGCCATAAAGGGCTTTTTGGTTGAATGGAGATCTTTATTTTTTTATCGTATGTATATTCTGCCTTTTTATCAGGAACTCAAAAACTAAGTACCCCCCCATCTATCTATCACCTTATGTCATTCTGCTCAGTTTGGTCAAATATTTGACTTTGTTCAAAAAAAGAAAGAATGAATGAATTAGAGCGTGCAATAATGCCTTATCCCTAAATTAGGTCACATATGGGGAATTACACCTACTGTGAAGTCAGCAATGATGTCACAATCTACAAATGAATTTTTTTTAAACCTACTGGCTACCTTGGTATTCTAATCTTTTAAAAACAAAATTAAAAAGTGGTTAAAAGGTGAAAAGTTGTATTCCCAACATATTCAAAAAGTGTTCTAGACCTTTGTCTAGTTCACCTCTTGCAATATATTCTAAGGCTTCTATTAAATCATATGTGAGACAGTATTTGAGGATGCATGTATTGTACCATGTATATAAAGTGCTTCAGTTTTAATACCTGGGGCTATTGTGAATCAGCAGATGGGTTGTATCTAGGAATACCTACACACATTCAATGTTTATTTAGAGTTGTGTGAACGTAAATCATTATATATATATATATACATACATATACATACATACATACATATATATATACATACATACATACACACACACATACACACACACACACACACCCATGTTTTCTGAGGTTTTCGCGGGTATTTGTATGTGGATCTTTGGTTATTCGGGTTTTCTCAATGCGACAGTGGTTATGAACACATCTGACTACCAAACCAAGTTAACCAACCTACTCTAAGACCCCACATACAAGCCCCTAAACACAGACCCCACCACCTACCTAGAAAAAACCACCAGATCCAAAATAAAAGCCTCCCCCATCAGCGAAGAAATCCAGCAAAGAATCATACCCAGAGAGAAATCATCCAGATGACCTAAGCTTTATGGTCTCCCCAAGATACACAAAGAAGGAACCCCACTTAGACCAATAGTCAGCTCCATAGGCTCACCTCTACAAAACCTAGCCAAATTTCTCACCAAACAACTACAGCCCTATGCAGAATCCATCAACTCACACGTAAGAAACTCATTCCAGTTCATCGAGATCATAAAGAAACAAAACTTACAACCCAGTGACCTACTAGTGAGCTTCGATGTCATATCCCTCTTCACCCAAGTGCCTATAAAAGAAGCCTTGACAGCCTAACATGAAGAATGACACCAGACCCACACCCACGAAGGCCACACAAGATGCTACCACCACATTTCCACGTAGAAAGCAGATTCACACCCACACAGAAGATGAGACACGACCACAGACCAGAAGCCGTACCGCAGCTGCATCACTACCCGCTTCAAACCCCTCCGACCCATACATGAAGCAAACTGACGCCCACCATAAAGATGTGGCACGACCACAAACGCGAAGCCAAACAACAGGAACACAGCTCACCAGCTCAAATCCCCCAGCAACTAAGACTAACCTGAGCACCACCAAGCCCCCACCTGAACAGAACACACCCCCAGCCAATCAGAACACAGCCAAACCCCAACCAATGAGAACACACCCCCACCCAATCAGAACACAGCCAAGCCCCCACCCAATCAAGTCACACCCCCCACTAGCAGTTAAAAGGAAGAAGCAGCTGCAAGCTCACATTACTCTGAGAAGCACAAAGCCGAAGACACAAGCCTGAAGATGATGAATGAGACTTCATCGAAACGTCGCCTAGATACTTCCAATTTTACGCGGGAGAAAACCCGAATAACCAAAGATCCATATATATATATATATATGTGTTACAGTACTTTATGGTTCATTTAGGTCAGGGGTGTCACGTGATGCGTCAGGACTTTTTCCCCCTTCGCTAAACTTGGGGTGGGCGTGGTCAGCACGTAATGCATCTGGCCCGCGGGCTGTGAGTTTGACACCCCTGATCTAGGTTATTAAAGCAATTAATTTATAGTATGTGATAGGAAGATTGCGCTAAAACTCTCCCCATATGTGTTACATCAATTCAAAAGGGAATTTACTGGTGCCTCAAGGAAACGGATTCTTTTATCCTAAGGGTAAAATAGGAAGTAACTCAATTCCAGTGTTTATTTTCAAAACTATTGTATGATGAGTTGACACAACTTAGTTTAAAAGGCCCTAGTAGTTGCAGCTTGCAATTGGCTGGATTACCATGCATCAACTTGGCTAGGTTCATATTAATACCAGATATGAATTTTGCAAGGGATTTTATTTGAACTTTTTGGTACCCCCTTGTGGAAATGCTGCGCTGCAGTACCCGCCTGAAACAGCACTCCATTCTCAGCTCACCTTATAATGTTGTCATTCACAGAAGCACCTAAGCTTGTGGCAAGCACCGCTGTTGAAAATCAGTAAGGTGCTGATCTTGTAGTTCATACCATAAACCAACATCTGGTAAGACTGAGCTACGTGGTATAGTTTCAATTGAGCACAGCATCGGTGCAAGAGTGAATTTTGCTTTCTTACTCAAAATTCATATTTTCTCTACTAGCAGTCTTGAGTAGAAGCTATTCAGACAAAGTAATCACGTGCAGGGGAAATGGAGTGGGCTATGATTTGAAATGCCCTTTGCAAAAACTCCATGAATGAGACAATCAGCATAACATTTTTAATTAGCAAGTGATGCTTTGAATTCAAAATGGAGGATGTATCCCTCCAAACCTTCCCCCAAGATTGTGAGTTTCCTGAATTGTGTTCTTAAAGTAATGACTTAGCAATACAGTTTTTTGTTTTTTTTTGGAAAGCGATGCATTTTTTTGTTCACCTGAGAAATGATACAGATTGAAGGTAGTTGAAACCAGCACATTTTTCTAATAGTCTAGATTCTAACTCTGGAAATTGCATTAGTTATTTGTTCCCCTCTCCTAAGTTGGATTTCTTGGCCAAGCCAAAAAAACACATCCTGTTTATATTCTCCTAAACGTGAGGTGATCATTCCAGATCAACCTAGCAGATACAGGAAGTGATGGTTGGGAGGGGGGGTGGGAGATGAGAATCGCTTGTCCATATTTACACTCAATCTGTACAAGATACTCTTAGTCCTGTCTTTTTTTCTGTAGCAAAGTGACTTTTATCTAAGCATCAGTTGGCATCAGGAGGACAGAAACAAGGAGGAGTTTCATCACTAGAAGCTTTCAGATGGGCTGCCATCTGTCAGAAATGGGTGTAGAGTCTCTTGCTTGGGCAGGTGTGTGTGCGTGTGTTGGACTAGATGACCTGCAAGGTCCCTTCCAACTCTGTTGTTCTGTTAGAACTGAAAAAGGATTATACTAACTAAATAGCAGAAGGTGTGCATGTCATAAACACTTACAAAAGAAGAATGTTTCTATGTACTTTTTTGCTGAGTGATGTATATTTTTGCAAGAATCCTTTATTGTGACAAGAATTAATGCAAAGAATGGTAAGGCTTAGCCTGAATCTCTGTTTTTTTAAAAGACGTCTGCAAGTTTGGGGAATAATTAACTTGCAGAGAATAGTAAAGGGTAAGGTTAGGAACCGGCAGGAGTGCTGAATGCGAGTGTGCTGCTTTTGCTGACCTATCTGTTCTTCACTTACCACCTCTCCTTACGTTCTGTGTGGAAGCTTACACAGAGTGGTATCCCATCCATAGTCTTTCTGATGGTCAGTCCAAAATGGCAAATTGCTTTGCTTACAAATTCTCAGCGAATGTATTAAAACAAAGAGTGTGACTTCTTTTTTTAATCCTGCTCAAGAAATGGTCCTGTACCATCCATTAGGCCAGCATTCAGATGGAAAGTACTATATATTCTGGAGGAAGCAGGCATCTGTGATGCTTTTACATTTTTGAATACCTTTAAAAAAAAACCTTCCCCCCTCAACGTTAGAGTACTTTCTTATTGTACATGCGCACCCCTCAAATGCACACAATCTCGTGCTTAGAAAATATACAAAATTTTTTTATCACACTGTTCTGACCATGGAACAGATTATTACATCAAAACAAGCCTATTCCAAGTGTCCAGTAATGATCTGACTTCAAACTAGACCCGCCTAGGTGTTCCAGAAGTGGAACGCTTCAAGGTCACACTATTATCGGAACACTTAGAATGTCCCTTGAGATAGTTGCATCAAACTCTCAGAACATGGTTTCTTCATCAGGCCTGGGGATGCCTTAGACAGTAGGGAGACCGCACAACATGTAACATTCTGATTTTAAACCTCTCATGAACTTGGTTTTAATAAGTAATGTAATTGTTTTAATTGATTTTACAATATGGGTAAATCATTGGCTTTATTGTACACCATTCAGAGTCACTTTGGGTGAGATAAGTGGTTACATTCATTTGATTAAATAAATAAATGGCATATTTTGCACGACACTGCTCTTCACATAGGTTGTCCATGATGGCTTCCTATATATTTGGAGGGGGTGTGTGCTTAGTCCTTGGAATTTTATTTAGGATAAAGCCAGTAGTGTCTGTCACTTTTCACAGCCAGAATCTTTCCGATAGAAAGAACGTAGGTTGGAATTAATAATCCAAATTTACGTAAATATGCATTTTTCAGAGAAACTGGAATACCTGGTCAAAAAATTATGGTATAGTATGAAAATCTGCAACTAGCACTTAACAATATGCTGATTCCGATTTTCATAGAAGTTGGTGTCACTGAAAATAATATTTTGAATTAGTATGTTGCTGGCACGTTCAAATGTGTTTTGAGGTTAATCAAAACTATTCTCCAAGAAGTCTTTTCAACTTATTGGGACCTAAAAGATAGGTATGCCAAAGGTATTATGTGAAATATGTTTAAACTGAGAAATAGAAACTGATTTAGAGTCATGCCGGAATATTGTGCTCTAATAAAACTGTGATTTGAATTTCCATGGTATTAAATATAATGCTGCATTGGGTGCATGATCCTGCCTAGGAATGCATTAGATCCTCTTTATTGGAACAGTATTCTAACTGTACATCAAATTTAGGATTAGGGGTTCAGAATTTTGAGAATATTAAACATACAGTATGTTTATTTTTTTTATAAAGGTAAACTTGGATTATGTATAAAAATATTTTATCTTGCAGGTCTTTCGCTGCAAGTGTATTATATTTTAATGATAACACTTTCCCCCTCTCATGTACTTGACAGGTATACTTAAAAGAGGAGAGTCCTTCTGTAGATTCACAGTGAGAAGTAAATGATTTAGGAGCTAAGCTGTGAACTACAGAGTCTGCAACCATGTTCGCCTGTCCCCCTAGAGTCTCAGGTAGGTCTCTTTCTCACTCTTGCTCTCTAAAAAATGTCTGCATAAATGTGTGTATTCTTACCGACATTCAGATGTTTCAAGTAAATAATTAGAAACCAAGAGTCCTGGGATGGTGTATGTTAATAAGAAAGTTACTGCTTTGAACCTTTGCAAGGAGTTCTTGCTTGTCTTCTGAGGGGCCACATTAGAAGCCCTGTCTGGCAAGACTAAAATTCTTGTTGAGCAAATTTCAGGGGGGAAAAATATTACATTTTTGGAGAAGCTGGAAAACATGCTTAATAGCAATAAGGTTGTAGTGAACAGCATTTCATTTTTGTTAGTGGAAAAACAAGGCAAGAGATTCACACAACAAAACCAGCAAGCCGATTTAGTGCTAATTTATTAATATAAAGAGACAGGTCCCAGGGTCCCAAATCAGGAAGAAAGCAATATTTCCTTTCAAAGAAATAAGATATCCTGTTGAACTTCAACTCACTTTCCAACTTCTGGCTTCCCACAGGCCTGGAAATTTCTTGTAGAAGAGTCAAGAAAGTTGGGATCAAAAATACGTGAAGGAAGGGCAGGAATGGCGAATTCTTGAAACAAGTCATAATGCTATTGTTGGAAGGATGTATGAGGGAGGGCGATGCCTTGGAAGAAATGTATTGCTGGAGTCTAATCCAATTGTTAGGGGTTGTGTTTTTCAACAGAACGGTATTCTTCACAAGTCTTGTATCCCTGAAGTTTTGTGAATAGACTGTCAGGACTTCATCACTTGTGATATATGGAATTGTGAACCACTACTTAAGTTGTGTCCATGTGTGAATGCTTGACTTATTTCTGAATCTGTTGTAATCGTGCTTTTTGTAGACCCCATGAATATTCCACCAGCTTATTGTGACCTGGGGAAATCTGCTAGGGATATATTCAACAAAGGATATGGTGAGTAACATAATGCCCACAAACCCAATTTTGTTCTTTTCACCTCAACCTTAGATTGGCTGTCTAGAAAACTTATACTCTGGTACTACTTGTCTCTTAGGGAAAACCTGTTTTCAGGTGACTTAAAAAAAACGTTGGTTATCATTGGACAACAAACTTGCAAGATTTTTTGCAGTGTTCAGGACTCAAGCATTTTAAAAATGTTATTTTTTTAGACCAGTAATTGTGGGAATATATAAATATAAAGGGAATATAATAGCAGAGGTCAGCAATTAATAAAATTGATATCTTTTCAGATGTCATAATTTTGGAAAAACCTACAGCTATTAATAATTCAGTTTCTGAGAATGGTAACTTACTTATTTCAAGTGTTTCTGTGGGGACAGATAAACCTATAGATTTTTCCTGAGCAAGGTAAGAACTTCAGAAGAGCATGACAGGATCAGGAATTCATGGTCATGTTGCCTTCGTCCATAACTATTTCAGACAAATATATGTTGTTTATCACATCATTTATTCTGGTATGTCTTAATTTTAGGGTTTGGAATGGTCAAGTTAGATTTGAAGACCAAGTCTTCCAGTGGAGTGGTAAGCAGTGACTTTATTAAATAATTTCTGGAACAAAAGGCTTTGTGAAACATCTAGGAAAATCTGTGTAGATACTAAAGTAGTTCCTACAAATATTCCTTTTTACCGTAGAATCCCCAAATCTTATCTCCCTATCAGTGTTTTGTGACTTGACTTTTTCAGAGCTTAATAATTTGGAGTGTGTGTAGTAACTGGCGAAGATTTTGATTGATGGCAATTTTATACATTTGTCTACTATACTCGGAACAATTATACCAAGAGAGATAAATAATTGAAGGAATATATAATATGATTAATATAATTGGAAATCCAGATATAAATAGTAATATATAGGATTAATCAAATTTTACAGATGAATTAACAGCGCTAATTTAATTTTTCCCCCTTTTTTCATGCAACACTGTTTTTGGATGTATAATTAGCTGGTAAGAATACACTATATTCTCTTCTATATGCTTTTTGTTAAGGTTTATTTATTTAGACCATAATCCAGTCTGTCTCTAAGCCATTCCGAGGGTTAAAAAAATGTGATAAACAGGCTCTAAGTGTTGCATTATTAAGAAGAACCATTTATATTGGAACTGTCCAAAGAACGAGAGATTGGCATAAAATATTCGCCCATATTGTATCACGCACACCACCATTCCCCAACCCTGTGTAAATTCTTCACCTGCCTTAGAAATTCTCACTAATTCTTGAATTGGGCTTGACTATTAAAAGCAGTCCAAGGGCCTTAACCTTGATCAGATTAATTGCAAATGTTGCATACTTTCTGGAAGGTTTTTTTTTTTTTAAATTTGCATCTATACCACAGTGTGGAATTTCTAGTGGGGAGTTCAGTTTTTGAAATTTGTCTCGGGGGGGTGGGAGTGAAAGATGATTTCTTCCAGTAGCTTTGTATGGCATTGGCCAACCACAGAAAGGCCGACCACCCTCTACATCTTTGCAACACTTAAGATATATTAACCTGGAATAATGGGATTTATTTCTTCTGTCTCATATTCGATTTTAAAGTATCTGTCTCTAATGTATGATAGTTTTAAGTACATTCTGTTTTACTAAAGTAAGGAGGGGCAGCATTATTTTTGTTCCCCTCTGTAGGGCATGGCTGGAACAAGGAGTAGGGCACTTGCCGGAATTGGATGGGGAATATTTTTCTCTTTCTGATACCCTCTCATGCTCTGACGTTTGCTCTTCCAGAGAGCAGGCTACTAGGGAAGGCACGGAGCGAAATCAACACTGGTTTTCTTGCAAGGGAGTTTTGAAACTTAAGTCCAAGGCTCCAGAATGAAAAGAATCAGGAAAGCTTGATGCTGAATTAATAGACTATCAATATTAATGGATCAATAGTAGTATGGAAAGGTATAATTTTATCGGTGTCATGGCACACGCTGACTTATAAGACCTCGGACAGGGGAACTATATCTTGATATGGTCTTGAAATTCAGATTACATTTATAATGCTGCACAGGAAGTGTAGATCATGTTGTAGATCAGGGGTGTCCAACCTTGGCAAGGTTAGCATAGCATGGGGAATTCTGAGAGTTGAAGTAACAAGTCTTAAAGTTGCCAAGATTGGACACCCCTGTTATAGATGGAGATTGTATAATTTTGTCAAAATTGCATGTTAAAAACCCAAATCTTTGCAATTTAAGATAAATGTAATTTGTTTACAGGAATTTACTACTAGTGGCTCTTCCAACACAGACACAGGCAAAGCCTCAGGCAACCTTGAGACTAAGTATAAGTTTAAAGATTATGGACTTACATTCGCTCAGAAATGGAACACTGATAACACCTTAGGCACAGAGCTCACCATGGAAGATAAGGTAAGAATGGGGACTTTAGGCTAAGACACATCTGGTCTTATCAATACAGTTAGTACTATTAATTGCGCTTAATTTATTCTGTGCACAGTCCAGAATAAAATAGATTTCGTGTATTATAGGGGAAATATTTTTAAAAAATCATTTTGTCCCACATTTTTCCTAGATCAGATGTTCATACTAATCTATACAACATTAAAGATAATCAGAGTAACATTATGCTATGTTTTACACTGTTAGTGTATATTTTCCTATTTTGTGAACTGTGATTGCAGCAATGTGTAAATTTGATTAGTAAATAAATAATAAATGGCCATGAGTAGCACTAGATCAGGGGAAATCCTTGGAGAATTAAAATCTGAGGATGAGCATTGGGTGGATTTGTTTCCTAGTATCTAAAGATTAGGAAGGTGAGTTCTGAGTGAAAATCTCTGAGAAAATTGTGAATTCCATGAATCCTAATTTTGGGGAGATTTTAAGATGTTCTTCACTCACAGTTAACCCTCTGGTAATTGAAGAAGTATGTCATTTAGTGTATGTACACAGCAATGCTAATTGGATACTGCTTAGGTGATTGAGAGGCAAATTCTCAGTTTCCAATAATCCAGGAGCTTCATGCTATAATGGTAAATGAGAGCTGTGCCTTGTCTGTAAAATCAAAACACAGCTCTTAGGACACCAGCTACAGCAGTTCTTTCATTTGTTCGTGTTACAATTCTGCCATTTACTGAGAGAACAAGAAATGTCAAGTAGAGGATCCAAAATAAGTGTAATCCATATTGTGGGGAGAAAAAAACCCAAATGTATTCATTTCCTTTCTTCACTGCAGTTGGCTGAGGGAATGAAGTTAAGTCTTGAAACCATGTTTGTACCAAATACAGGGTAAGTATTCCTCTGAAAGGCCTCTTTATCGTTACATCCCTTCCCCCATAGGATGCAGTATAACATCCAGACAGCTTTCCTAAATCCCAGAGGACACCCTCTCTCTCCTCGAACTCCAGGCACTTTTGGAAAATTACCAGGCTGTGGGAGATGATGAGTTCTAGAAAATGCTTGTCCTTCTACATGCATTTAAAAATGTCTCTAACGTGTCGATAAAATATAGTTTGAGGATCCCGTAGGTGCCTTCTAACTATTGCAGGGACTTCGTTGCTGTTTTCATAACATTTGAGTTGGCAGAACTTTGATCCTTCAAATGTTGTAGAAAATGTCAATAAAACATCGTCTGTGCTATATACTAGACCGCCTGACTCCCATTTTTTCTTCTCCTCCTCCTCCTCCTTCACCTCCCCTTTGCCAGGAAGAAAAGCGGGAAGTTGAAGACATCTTACAAACGAGAATACATAAATTTAGGTTGTAACGTTGACATCGATCTTTCAGGACCAACCATTCATGGCTGGGCTGTTTTGGGCTATGATGGTTGGCTGGCTGGCTATCAGATGGCTTTTGACACAGCTAAATCCAAACTTTCACAGAATAATTTTGCCTTGGGTTACAAGGCAGGAGATTTCCAGCTGCATACAAATGTGTAAGTACCGGTTGAAGAGGAGGAGGTGGGGGCTGAACATGCATGTGTGTGAATGAGATAAAATATTACAGTTGAACAGATGTGTGTCCTCGGTAGTAGAGGGGGGAGTGCAGACTTCAGACTACATGAAGTCTTGCTGTGCCTGAAAGAAGGTTTCTTTTCTAATTGTCAGTTGAGGTTTGGATAGAGAAGCAGCTGATAAGCTTTTTATTTTGTAACATTTGAAAAAGGTCCTACATTTTGAGAATAGCTGACCGTGTCAGAGTGCAGACACAGCTGATTGTAGCAATGTCCATCCTGAAGAATTTGGACTCACTTTTATTTCTGCCCAGTTTTTCTTCCCTGTCTCTACACTCTGACTTATACAAAGATTGTAGGAAGAAGGCTGTGGCCAAAAAACAATAATCAGGAATTTGGAAGGATCTGATGAAAGCTCAGAGGGTCTTTGAATAAAGCGTGTTGGTTGGAAAAAGTGCAACCAAACTTCTGATTTTGCAAATTAAGTGGTTTTTTTTGGTTCCATCCCCTGGTACAGCTGGGAGAAATCCATCTTTTTTGTAACCTTTTCAATTCCAAATGTTCCTGAGGAATCTCTTTTTACATCACCTTGCTCTGAAGTGTTGGATACATTAAAACAGAGGTCTCATTCTCGCGGCCTGCAGGCCAATTGCGGCCCGCAGGACGATATCCTGTGGCCCCCACCGTGATATGAAAGTATAATATTAGTGTATAATATAAATATAAAGTATAATATTATGCGGCCCAGCCTCACCCAGACTCTGCCTCCAGCGGTCCCCAGGTAAATGGTGTTTGAGACCCCTGCATTAAAAGAATGCCAAGGCCAGAGGACCATTATTCAGTTAGATTATTTTTCAAATCCGTTGTCAGTTTCTGTTTACGGAAGAAGAGGGGAAGCAAAAGGTGTGATTGTCTGTGTGGCAGGGGGTGGGGAGGTTGAATCGAGGCAGAAAAGTAAGGGCAGAAATGGGATTTCTTCTGATTTGTTACCCCCAGGAATGATGGCACTGAATTTGGTGGCTCAATCTACCAGAAGGTTAACAACAATGTTGAAACAGCTGTAAGTCTTGCTTGGACTGCTGGTAGTAATAACACTCGGTTTGGCATTGCCTCCAAATACCAGCTGGATGATAAAGCCTCTGTCTCGGTAAGAATTTTGCCCATTTTCTACAATATTGTAACTCTGCGTTGGTTGATGGTGTCGTTTGGATGTCATATTCTCTCTTTCTCTCCCTTCTCCCTTCCTCCTATTTACTTAGAAGTTTGGAAACTCCTTGTTGGTTAATGATTTTTCTGAAAGTGCGATAGAAGCTGTGGTTAATTTCAGTTTAAGCCAGCTTCAGGAACTGTGATTTGAGGTTGGCTTGGTTAGCCATGGCCAAGTGTGGATGATGTGACATTGAACAGCAGAATTGAGGGCAAGCACAGACTATTTGCATCTCACTCAACCAGCATCAAGCAAAATTTCTGAACCTCCTCTCTGAATGCGTTGCCCCTGGTTTTGCTACTTCTTAAGTTTAGAATTTGGAACAGAGGACATTTTTAATTAGTTTAATTTATTACCATGATTGGAAACACTAATATTAAACTTTCCTTTTGGGACCTTCTTTTGGAACTGTTTTGTATGTTTCGGTGAACACTACTAGCTTACAAATAAGTTTGTGAATAGGATCGTTTGCTGGTGGTAGCTTTAAGCTAAGTGTCCTTAACCTGGGATTCATGGATAGACTTCAAAAGATCTTGGAATTTGAGTAGGAAAAAATGCAATTTTATTATCTCTTAACCGCTAACAGAACTTTAGCTATTTATTTACCAATGAATGTGGGCAATTAAGTAATTTTATGGCCTCTAGACTGAACAAAACCCCTCCTTAGTTATTTCCCAGCAGTTTTATATATATACATGGTAAGAACAGCAAGATTTATATCTATAGTTGTAGATCCTTTTATCCAAGGTCAGTGAAGGAGAATCCTTGCACGGCAAAAAAATTTTTTACAGGCAATTGCTGCTAGCTTTTCCTTATCTGTAAGTTGTTAGCTCTAGTTCTCGAAAATTTCAGTGTTCAAATTACACGCATAAATGTTAATCCTAGGAAGGAACCCATGTGCTACTTATGTGCTGCATTTTTACTTCTTTCTAGGCCAAAGTGAATAATGCCAGCCTCATTGGACTTGGTTACACTCAGACTCTCCGACCTGGTACGTCAATGATCTTGCTTTCCTGATTTGCTTTTCATTTTAATAATAGTTGTACAAAGCTTCTCGCGATTGTGATCATCGGCTTGGAAACATGCAGGCAATGTCAGCTGTAATTCAGAATAGCTCAAGTGGGATTCCATGTGGATCACAGGGGTGGAATCTGGCCAAGAATAGTACGTGTTCTAACAAAACCATGCCAAGAGAGAATCCTGTCCTAAGAACTGAAGGGCAAATGAAGGGAAGATAGCTAGATCAAAGAAAGCTGGTCTGGAGATTTCTTATGTTGAAACTCTCCAGCAAACTGATAGTGGTTTGAACAAAAACTTAGAATCTGAGACCTGGCATTCTGTGCTTCCGCTTTCCCAGCCTTTCTCCTCCTGCCTGTTGTTATTTTTGGTCTTATTCTCTAATTCTGCTGTATTCTCTTAACAATGACAGGTGTGAAGTTGACTCTCTCAACTTTGATTGATGGCAAGAATTTCAGCACCGGCGGCCATAAAATCGGTCTGGGATTTGAGCTGGAAGCTTAATGTAGGTTTTGATGAAATATTAGATCTTTATTTGGAAGATGAAGGAGAAAATAAACCCCACATGTTCTGGCCTTAAACTCTTCTGTGAAACTTCAAAAAGCGTGAACTTGATATTCTTCCAAAGAATTGTTGTAACCCCCCAACACTGAAGTCTGGAGAGTGCAACCTAATGAAGGGCAATACTTGAAGGAATGCATGGAAGTTGTAATGGTTGTAATGTTACATGGAAGTTGTAATGCTACATTTCAGTTCAGTTCTTCAGTTATTTTAAAAGTGTTCCTTGGAAGACAGCATAGCATCTGGTTAAAGGAAGAATCTCCCACTTCCCATCCTTCTGTGTTACTTCATCACATCGTGCATGTCCGACATTTCACGACCTTTTGTAAAACTGGTCTCTGTAGTCAAAGCTTTGGTTTTGCATCAAAATGGAAATAAATGAAGTCACATTTGGAACCCAATCCTTTGTTTGATTAATGCTACTTTTAAAATCCTGAATGTTCTCTGTTTGGGACCAAACCAGCCAAGATAGCAAAATAATTGTTGGAGGGGGATTGCATGACATTTCTTTCTGTAAACTCACAGAGTTTTGCTGCCAAAGGAAACACTTTAAAACTGCTCACTCAAGTATAGAAAAACTAGATTCATTTATAAAGCACTTGATGGAGAATAAATATAGTTGCAAGTTAAATGAGCTTTTTTTTCACCACTGAAGAAAGACATGCTGAATAGCAGCACTTACCATTTGGGAGAGATATATCTATATATATATTGCTATTTCCCTCTCAAGGAATAGCATGATCACAATGTGTGCCTTTCAGGTACTATCAATTAATACTGCTTAACAAATAAATTAATAAAATAGCTACTGTGTTAAGTCTGTTTCTGTATTAAAAATAGTAATTTATAGCCTTTATTACAATACATATTTTTCCATCTGGCCTGTAAAAAAACAACATTCTTTTTTTTGCAGTTGGAGTACAGTTAATTTTTTAAAAAACTGATCTCTTAGACATTTGGCTTGGGAAAAGATTCAGGCAAGACTTTAAGGCACAGAGTGTTATCTTTTAATCATGAATTTTAAAAGGTAAGCTTAATATATCCACTTATTCCTCTTTTTAGGAAAAAAAACCCCACTGGGAATAATTGAACCGTGGAATATTGGTGGTTCCTCCAATCCTAGATATTGCACTGCTTTCAGTTTTTTTAATCATAACACAAAACCTGGTTAGAGGGGACCAAAACCTTTTGCTCATGCACACTTGAAGAAGAGTGGTAAATTTACCACTTACAATAACCAAAATAAGGCTTCAATATCTCTTTATTTCTTTGATGAGATTTTTACTTCTCTCAAAAAAGTGTTGATATCAAAGTCCATTGAGGAAGCTGCAAAACTAGACGCTGGCCGTGTTCTATGCAAATGCCATTCAAACTTTCCAATGACTTCAGGAGGAAAGACTGCAGGTAGAGAGACTGGTGTGTTGGCCCGTATCCCTGCATCATGAAGTTCCCAGCTCTCATGGAAATCAATGCAGCTTCTGTCCCACAAATATTTTCACAGCAATATTAACAGAACAAAATCATACGTGGAAGACTCGTATTGAGAGCGCTCCAAAGTCTTTCCTTGCTGGAAATGGAAATATTTTTCTCTTATGTACATCCGTGTAACCAAATGTATGCCAACTGTTTTCAGTGTCTGCAATTAAGCAGTCGTATGGAAAACAGCCACTACCACATGAACAATGAAAACCGTACAGAAAACCATAGTTTATATTACAGTTGAGTAAGACTCAAATACAACACTTAGGGTCACCCAGTAGGCTGCAGGTACAGATTTCTTACCAAGAATATCACTTACACACAGATCAGGTCATCAACATGATGGAAAGTTAATTATTATGTGATTGAATTAAGGTTATATTCACATCTGAGTTTGTTCTAGTCTTTTTCTTTCTTCTGCTGGAAGTTCCAGCCAACTCCAGTCCAAAGTCTAAATATAAAGAGAATGCATGTTCCTATTAACATACCCTGCATTGGTTAACATATATAGACCAGAGCTGGACAATTCATTTGCCCACGTGAGAAACCAGGACTGTTTGGGGAGGGCTGATGGCCTACTGACCACCCACCCAACCCCACCCATGATGACAATGCCTGCTACCCCAGGCTAGACTGGAATAGCCCGTGGGCCAGAGGTGGCCTCCATGCTGTAAAATGCTCAGACCTGAGACAGACCAATAGATAACGTGAATTAAGTAAATTCTCCCCCTCCTCTTTTTAATTTTTCTTCTCTCTCTCTCTAAGCCAGGGGTGTTCAAAGTTGACAGCTTTAAGACTTGTGGCCTTCAACTCCCAGAATTCCTCCTCCAGTCATGTTACCTCAGGAATTCTGGGAGTTGAAGCCCACAAGTCTTAAACTTGCTTAAGGTTGGAGATCCTTGCAGATCTAAGCAGTGTTCCCTATAATTAGTTGGCTGAAAAGTGAGAGTGGCTCTTACTACTATTCTCCTAACCCATCACCCATCTGCTAGAGAACTTACCATAAAGCTGTGCTCTTGATCCTTCATTGTATCAACCATGACATTCTCCAGCTGACTGCAGAGGCTGTGAGTTTCCACCAGAAGATCCTCACTTGAGAGACAAAAATTATAAAAAGGAAGCTTTATAAAGACATTTCACAGGCAAAATGTTGGGTACGAAGAGCGGCCGCCCTCCTAGCTCACTGCTTGCTTTTGTCAGGAGTGAGCAAACTTTTCATCTCTTTAAGAAGTTTGTACTAGCCCAATTAAAATGGTACTTATTTTGCACAATACTGATTTTTTTCCCCCTAAATGCAAAACGTTTCAAAGGACAATCCACTATGTTCTTAAATAGTCTTCGAGGAAATAAGTGTAAAGCTCCTGAATTAATAGATATATTTGAGATTCTGCCAATTTCCATTATAGGTAGTTTTTGCTTATCAAACCTAATTGGGCCTGGCAATTCTTCCACCAACAAACCAAAGTGGTTTTATTGAACATGAAAAGCAACGCAATCACATAGCAGTCTAGGGTTGGGAGCTGCAGGTAACACTGCACAAGCAGTTGGTTCTCTTCAAATCTCTTTCTCTCCAATTTCTCTGCTCAGGGTGACCAAGGGTGCCAGAACTGAGATTGAAGAGTGATTTTTAAGAGAGTAACCTGTTCAGGCAGCAAGAAAATATCAGGCAAAGAAGAGAATGCCTACAGAAACAGCAAATTGCTTTTGTTTTCTCCTTCCCCCCTACCCCCTCGCAACAGAGCAGAGAGATTGGAGAGAGAGTTTTCAAGAGACTGTTGTAAGATGTTGACATAATGTGTCTTCCCAATCTTTCTCCTTGGGGAGAGAGACCAAGGGTGCCAGAACTGAGATTGAAGAGTGATTTTTAAGAGAGTAACCTGTTCATCCAGCAAAGGAATTCTGGGAGTTGAAGTCCCCAAGTCTTAAAGCGGCCAAGGTTGGAGACCCCTGTTCTAGGCAACCTCTCCTTTGCTGCTGGCACAAAGCAAACCCATCCAAAAGCAGACAGCTTGCTCTCTTGCAATCCCTTTCTCTCCTATCTTTCTAATCTGGGGTGGGAGGGAGAGAAAAAAAACAGGTCAAGCACAGGACAATACATACTAATGGCGATCACGTGACTAAAGGAAGCAACAAAGAACCTAAGTGGGCCATAGTTATTTTTTTTCAGCACCGTTCTAACTTTGAACAGTGACTGAACAAATGGTCGGTAAACTAAGATGTACTACAGTTTTCTCTGGCAGAATATAAAAAATAATATACATAAAATATTGGGAACCAGTCATTCACTCCTGTTTTGTAGAAACGGTGAAACAAGTTTTTGGGCCTAATGTACCCATAATGAGACTAAAGTATTCCCTTTGTAAACTGTTTCTGCAGCGTTTCTGTTTTTACCCTTTACGTATGGTTCACTAGCTTTCCCCTCTTAAATGAGTATATAATTCTTATGCCTCAAAGAACCTGTTGGTAGCGTGAATCTATAATCAATGGCCACACAGAAGCTATAAGGAAATATGGACATTTAAATATGTTTTCGAGCTAATAAACATGCTGAATTGAAGCACACAAGTTTGCTTTTAGAGCTCTCGGCTGATCTCTAAATATAAATCACAATATTAAATATCAATCCAATTCATCGTGTCCCGCGTCACGTTACTCATTCAAAAGCGCCTGTTATCTCTTTCAAAAAAGGGAAAGATAAGTTTCCTTATGAACTGAAAGTATTTCAGCAATGCTGCCCTGCTACGTATCTGGCAGCGTGGTTTCCAACAGCTGCTTCTATTTTGAGGGCGGGGTGGGTGTGTGGGTGTGTGTGTGTGAGAGAGAGAGAGCAAAGTGCATTGAATGGACTGTGTGCCAAAATGGGACTGTCCTGTCCTCTGTATCAGAACTTGGAGACAAACATTTTAAAGTAAGCAGGTTCTAGACAGGAGCTGAAAATGAGCTGCTGCAGTTGGTTTTGGGCCAACAGACAATGGCATCAGCAGATGTTAACAGCAAAAGCATATTTCGTACTAAAAGGGAATAATGGTAATATGTGAGATTGAAAAGGGACAAGCAGTAGCGCTTCCCAGTCAAATATGTTTTCATTTCTCCTTTATAAAGGCAGACAGAAAATCTAACCTCAATTTCATAGCTATTCAGATTGTTGGCCAAGCAGGGACAAAGATAGCCAGGGAAATGATTGAAGCCTGGGAAAGGAGCCCCTTGTCAGTCAACAGGAGGGCTGATTTACCACCAGCTGATCAATTACTTAGGAGACAAGGACTTGGTGGCACAAGGAAAAACAGCCAGTCACCGGCCATCAACACGCCAATCAACCAACAGAAAAGCACCGTATAAAAACGAAGAAGGTAGAAGATCCCGAAGCACATATTCCAATAGGGAGAAGCTCCCTAAAGATGGGCAACAAGAATCTGAAAGCTCAGAAGAGTAAACTCTGGTCCCGGTGACTGACCCAGATGGATCTTGCAACATGATCCTGGGACATGTGTATTTGCCTTCATTTGTGATAGGTATAACTGAATAATGTGCTAAGGAAGGCTCTTATCTCCTTTAGGAAGCATTAAAGGCTGAGATATTTCTGTATGGCATGACAGGATCCTGCACTGCTGAGCGGGACCACATCACCCCTCCCTGTGACTTGTCCCCCCTCTGCAAACAAGATCGACCGCTTTTGATTGGAGCTTCAAGTCAAAAGGACCCTGGATCTTAATGCAAAACAGAACAGATGCCTGTTTCTCCATGCAGTAACTCTGGAAGTCAGGTGGCAGCCCCTGGTTGACCTTGGCTAATCTCAAAAAGAAGAACGAGACTGGATTAGGTGAGTTTTTGGACAGAAGGCCAATTTCAAGGTAAACTGGAGAAAGAGAGAGAGAGAGAGAGAGAGAGAGAGAGAGAGAGAGAGAGAGAGAGAGAGAGAGAGAGAGAGAGAAAGAGAAAGAAAGAGGGAGAGAGGGAGGGAGGAAGGAAGGGAAGGGAGAAAGGAAGGAAGGAAGGAAGGAAGGAAGGAAGGAAGGAAGGAAGGAAGGAAGGAAGGAAGGAAGGAAGGAAGGAAGGAAGGAAGGAAGGAAGGAAGGAAGGAAGGAAGGAAATAAATAAATCCCAGAAGGCAGCAATGGAAACTATTTCTAAACCATTACCATGAAACTACGTAAAGTTCAACTCAAAAAAGACCCAATTTGGAATATGATACCAAAGATCTTTTTCTCAAAGATTAATGGAAACAGTTGAAGTTGAAATGATGTAGCTAAATATCAGATCTGCTTCAACTTGACCAACTGCAGGGCCAGATATTCCCATTTGGAAGCTAACTATTTTCACCCTTACCTTTTAACCCCAGAATCCACCGAATGATTCTGTGGAGTTGTAACCTGGAGTGTCAGCTGACCAGGGTTATTAGGACGCGATATGTTGATACTATCTGGACTTCCACTGACCGGCCCACGGACTTTGCTCTGCAGGAGAGGAAAGAAAAAAAAAGGTGTTTTTGCTTGCAAACTGGAAATTGGGTACGCTAATAGGATGCCTTAAATCAACAGGGCGCTTCTTAATTGCTTCTTTGCCAATGTTGCGGAATTTGAGCATTTTCCATCAGATTTAGATACAGGCTGTCCTTGTCTAATGATCAGAATTGGGCCCAAAATTTCTATTGCTAGGCAAGATATGTGAGTTTTGCCTCATTCTATGACCTTTCTTGCCACGGTTATTAAGTGGATCCCTGCGATTATTAAGTAACACTGTTGTTAAGTGAATCTGGCTTCCCGCTTGACTTTGCATGCCAGAAGGCAATCACATAACCCTGGGACACTACAACTTTTATCAATATCAACCAGATTCCAAGCATCCGAATTCTGATCAAATGACCATGGCGATGCTGCAATGGTGGTGTGAAGAACTGCCATAAGTCACTTTTTGCCATGGTGGCGCAGTGGTTAGAATGCAGTTCTAGAACTGCAGGCTAACTCAATGTTCACTGCCAGCAGTTCGATCCTGACCAGCTCAAGATTGACTCAGCCTTCCATTCTTCCAAGGTGGGAAAAATGAGGACCCAGATTATTGGGGGAAAGAGGCTGACTCTGTAAACCGCTTAGAGAGGGCTGTAAAAGCACCGTGAAGTGGTATAGAAGTCTAAGTGCCATTGCTAGTTTTCAGTGCTGTTATACCTTTGAATGGTTACTGAACGAATGTCTATTCAGTTTCTCAAGTCAGCCAGGTCATGGTGGTCCCAAAGGTGCTTTTTCAAGAGGCAACTGGACTTTCTGGAAAGTCCAGTTGCCTCTTGGAAAAGCACCTTTGGATCACTGAACAAATGGTTGTAAGGCAAGGATTACCTGTCATGAGATTTTACTCACACATGCAATTTTCAGGAGGTTCCAGAGCTCTTTCTGTCGTTTTTCCTGAAGCCGGACAACTGTTTTCTCATCTTCGTGCATAAGAGTCATCACCTCATCCACCTTAGGAAACAGTTCCAGGGCCTTCTGCTTGCAGACCACTGTATTACTGCAAAAATGACAATCAAGTCACCTGTTAGCAGCTGCACTCCAGGAGGCCAGGATGTTACGGTTACTTTTAGCTCTCTGTCTACTGACAGTATCCCCCCACCCTCCACCCTGCTGTACCAATATTCCCAATTCCCAGCCCACTCAATTTTGGGAGTCTTACCTGAGCTGAACATAAAGGAGCCGGATCTTCTTTTCAAATGTCTGGATTGCCTGTAGGAGCAACCGTACTACTTCTTGGCTGTCCCCATTAGTCCTTTGATCTGGAGAACAATGAGAAGCGTGCAAAAGACGATGAACTCTTTTGGACAAGACAAGAGATAAAAGAGACGTTGCTAAGGTCTGCCATTGCTGGAGTGCTGGAGAGCTACCCTGGTAGCTTTCAATGCTTTGGGTCCACCTGCTTCAAGAATGCCCAAGCATAAGTCTTGGGTTGCCACAGAAAAGGAAATAAATACAACATACAATCAAAGTCAAGTTCAGTAGTTTGATGATGCTGTGTTTTTTATTCTAAGAAGCAATTTGTGGAGCATGCAAATGGACAACTTGTCTGTAGCTGCTTAAAACAACTTCCACACTCCTCCTCTTTTGAGTTCAAGTGTGTGTGTGTGTGTGTGTGTGTGCACGCGCGTAAAATTTGTACATTTTGTATTATTACTCACATGTCATCTAACTCTGAGGGAAGGCTCCTGTTTGCATCAAACTACTTTTTTACTTTTTTAATAATTACACGTTTTGTGACATGTCTTACTACAGGACAATTCACTTGTATTTTCTAAAACTATTTAGAAAATAGTTTTATTTTGGTGAAAGTGTGAAAAAAATCCAGATTTGTATCATCCTTTTCACAAAAATGAAGTGAGTTATGTCAAATTGGCTGCCTAGGATAACAGTAGTACTTTATGTTTTGTGAAATAAAATCCAGATTAAGAATTTGAAGGGGGGGAGCTTGGAATGTGTAAAATGACAGAAGATTTAACACTGCATCTGGATTATTTCTCTCTGGTTTTATAAAGTGGTCTCTGGAATAAAATATGGAGCAAGATTACAATGCTGTACAAAAAAAATTACCTCTTGGTTTTTCTCTCAATTTCCGATACAAGTCTCTTGCCTGGCTCTCCCTATTAAAAATAAAAATTGAAGAATAAAGATTTCAAACATGGTTTTTCAAGTTTCTGTGAAAATAGGTAGAAAAAAGAAGTCCTTTATTTTTCTATAGTTAATTCCCATTTTGCTCTAGGACTTCATTTAATCGTGATGGATTAAATGAACTACAACTGGCTGTTTTTCATTATATTAACACATAAGCACAGGGGGGAGGTACACAGAGCAAAACTATATTATGGCTGAATGAAATGCATGGATTCAGTCTGTCTATAGGAAGCAGGGGGGAAAACCTGGGCAACTTAGAAACAGACCAGGTGAACAGATGGTCTTTGGAAAAAACAAACTTGAGAAAATACAAGTTTGGTAATCCATAAAAGCAAATTTGAGAAAGTGCACAAAACAACTCAAATCAGTTACAGTAGATCTACAGTCCCCTTTAAGTGCTGCACATCAGTTGCAATGAGCTTTAGGTATCCCAACACTTCCTACTGTTCTGTTCAGAAAATACATTAACTAGGGTGCAACAGATATTGTTTCTAACTCTAGTCAGCAGGATGGGAGTCAGTTTTTAGCCAAAATCAACTTGGGGTTGCAAATTTAATTCACTTCCCTAATGAACAGAAACAAAAAGGTTAATAAAGGATTATTGTGTGATCTAGTGGCCAACACAGAACAAAGTTGCTATAAAAATCCCGCGAAAGCAATGGTGCTTTGGGATTCCATCTTCATACTCATGTTTCAGTCCTAACTTTTATCCACGGTGACTTTAATCATCGTAAGGCCATTGCAGATCTATATAACGTGTGGGCTAGTCCCTTTCAGCTCACCTCACAGGATGGATGCTGTGGGGAAAATAGGAGAAGGAAGAAGCGGTGTTGGACATGTTTGTCACCTTGAGCAAATGTATACATATCTTCTCTTACTCTTCTCCTCCCTGACCATTTTTGTGGTGGGTAGGATATATCATCTTAGATGGCAACCTGACGAGGGCCCTTATAATCATAGGCTAAAGAAATATTTGCCTTAAGGGAACAGCTGAATCAGGTATATTATATGAACACGACTTATTAATTATACAGAATGATGAAAGAAAGGCTATTTTTTTTGCTGCTTGGAATGAATGGATATTGGAAGAGATCGTTCTTTTAAGCTGATTGTGCCTGCTAGGCAAGGAGGACCATGAAGGCCACAACTTACAGATCATCCAAAGAACTTCCTTGTTTTCGGCCCTGTGGGATTCTCTGCAGCTCCACAATGTCGGTCTGCAGGGCCATTGTCTTCTTCACCAGCTGCTCCACATCTTCCTCCTTTCAGAGGCAAAGAAAGGGTTCAAAGAAGGAACAGCAGAAAAAGATGCTTGGCCTTAGTGTGTCACATGCTTCTAACGATAATTTAATCAGCTGGTAGCCACTTCTTTTTAGATCCAGAATTATCTGGTCTGAGTATCAAATGGCTGGTTCAGCCAATATGCTATGACCTTGGCTAAATATCCACAATTTGGTGGAGTCACAAATTATTCAACAGCCTCTTAGTTTGACCTGACATGCTGCAATGAACCCCACTTGTAGGGGAATCCACCCAACTTGCCGAAAGTTAGTACCATATTAGCCTAAATTTTGTTTGAGTTAATGTTTATCTCTAGATAAAAATTTAGAGGAAAAATCATCCTTCTTAGGTTCTAAAACCAAACTCTAACCTAAGTAGAGTTTTAAAAAGATCTTCACTGATACATTGCAGTAAAAGATGGCTCCGTGCATAAATCAATTTAACATGTTTAAAGCTTTTGAGGGATAGTAATACTTGCCACTTACAAATTCTGAACGAGAACACCAACAGTGGGGTTGATGTAGCAGACTACCAGAGAGCCAATAAGCTCCAGAATCAAATGTCATTGTGAACATTACAATCCGCTAGGCAGCTTTGGTTAAAGCTGTTTCTCTGTCTTAGCCTATTTGCCACAGAAGCACAGAAATGAGTACAGAACTCTTGTACGGAGCAATGACACGGTTCACACACAGAACTAAGCAATATTGTGGTTTGTTCATTAATGTTACATGCAGGTCCACTCATCCTGACGTGTTCAACAAACCAGGGTTCTTCCTTTAGAGGCCTCAGCCAGTCCATACAAGAGCAGGGGAAAATATTTATTCTATCAAATCTAATTTTAAGTAAATCACAACTTACTCTTCCACAAAGCTCAACAGTCTGTTCCATCTCCTTCCAAGCAAGTAGCAGTTTCTCAGAGGCTGTCAAAGGAAAACCCCGTTATGATTTTTGGTTTGATTTAAAAAGGAACAAGTGCCCCGTTTCTAAATAGGTTGTTAATTTTGACTATTTGAGCTTTTTTTTTCATTAGGTATAATAAAATGCCGATACCCTGCTGGGAAATACATTGGTTTCATTTAGGCAATCTGAGATCATGTGCCCAGCTAGACATTTGCACATGAGAAGATAGCTTGGGTTTAGAAAAGAATCAAACCAGTAGAAATACCATTCAAAATGTACTGTAGATTTTGCACGTGCTATACAGTAGGTCCAGGATGCAAATTCTAAGAGGCTTCCCCCCACCCTCGAAACTTGCTTTTTTTGGCAAGAACAGCTTCTTCTAACTTCCAATCCCATCAGAAATAACCATGATAGACAGACAGACAGACAGACAGACATCCTAACCCAGCTCATGCTGCTTCTTGTTGCATCATCATCATCATCCCCGAAATAAATCAGAACTAGGGAAAAGAACCTCCTGAACGCTGCTCACGTCTTATCAGAGAGAATAAAACTCACTGATTCCAAATTCAATTTGCTCGTTGTATTTCTCCAGATCGATCTGGATGCTGGTTCTGAAGAAGTCCAGCTTTGCCTTCAGCTGCTGGGATAGCGAGGCCATCGCATTCTTCATCTTGGAAAGGGTGCTGTTGTGCCGCAGCAGGTTCCGCCTACGAAGGGGGGAGAGAAAGAGAGTCACCCTCTGCAGAGACTTAACACTCTGCCCTGCACTGGGGGAGGGAGGAATTATTAGTATTATTAGTATTAATATTATTAGTATCATTATTTACATCAGGGGTGTCCAACCGTGGCCACTTTAAGACTTGTGGACTTCAACTCCCAGAATTCCTCAGCCAGCAAAGCTGGCTGAGGAATTCTGGGAGTTGAAGTCCACAAGTCTTAAAGTGCCACGGTTGGACACCCCTGATCTACATAGTCAGCCAATGTTCAGACTGGGTTTGGCACTTTTGTCTTCCTATCGAGTCCTCTCCAAGGACCTGGGATGGGCAAATCTGGATGCTTGATGGTGTTACAGAGATCGCCCCAGGATGGAAGCTGTTCCAAGTAAAGCTGCCTTCTGAAATTGACCGATGGCAAATTTGTCAATGCCAATGATGGTGTTCAAGGGTGTGTGTGCTCCAGTTGTTTTGGGACTGCACCCAATATGACTATTGGAACTACCCTTGCTTGCCTTTACCATAGTCGTTCTATTTCTATTTGTAGGTCTTTGCATTTTGTTATCTTCTCCAGTTCTTTCTCTTCTATTCTGCTGTTTCCAGACACTGCCACACCCACTATCCAGAATTTTTTGTCTTTCTTATTGACAACTGTTAAGTCCGGGGTATTGTTGTTGTCGTTATTATTATTATTAGAGACATTCAAACTATAAGTAAGATGTAATGCAGTGGGGGTGGAATAGTTCTAACGCCAGTGGTAGGCACACGTGCGTGTTAAGCTCCATTTGCACGAGTTGCAGGCACATGCAACTGCCGCTTGTGTAAATGCACGCTTGCCCACTACTCGCGCAAGTCGGGATGCACTCGCCCGCCACTTCCACAGCCCGGTTCTGAACCGCTCAAAGTCTGGCAGTGGGCCACGGCCCAGGAGTTGGGGACCCCTGACTTATGCAGCCCAAGTTTTTAAGACGGCACAGTGGATAAGGAATGGGGGGGGGGTCAGATATAGGAGAGTGCAGAGTTCAGGAGAGCCCCTTTCCTTACGAAGGCCGCCGGGATACATACATTGCTGCTCGTTGTCCCTTCTGAAGCTGGTTGAAGTCCTCGTTCAGACTTCGGATTGCATGCCACACCTGACCCCACACTTTGCGCAACTGCAAGAAGCTGAGGCTCCTTTTGGGGTCTTGAACTAAGGAAAAAAGATATCTGTCAGGGCTCCGGCAGTTACCCTCCATTTAAATCATGAGTCTCAAGCCGAACTTCCAAAACTTAAAGAAGATTTATTAGGAGTAAACATGCCGGCACTGCCTGGGTGTAGCGGACTCTGAGGCACATCGTTCATTGTCACCCTTGAGGCTGGTTTTCCCTCCACCCCCTGGGTATATCGTAATTCATATTCTCCAATGGGACACCTCCATAGCCCAGAGTCATCAATCATGCTCTCCAGTTAGAATTTTGCACAACAGAAATTTCAGTCACCTAGTTACTATCTTTGAAAACATTTATGGAATGCAAGCTGCCCACTGCTCCCTCCTCCCTTTCTGTTGGCAACTCTAAAAAGACCATAGGGACATTTTATGAGTTGACAATATCATCGCTAAGAATGACCAGATGGAGATAGGGATTGGCAGACCTAAAAAGAATCAAGAGCTGGTGAACAAGCTCATGCTAGTTCCTAGGAAGAGACCTTTGATATTTTAGAGGTTTAGGTCTCCTAATTAACCGGATATTGTGTCAAATTCTATCTAACCAAAGCCTCAATTGAGAATACCTCTACTACAACGCAGATTTCACCCGACTTGCCCACTGGCATACAGCTCAGTGCAGCAATTGGAATTGCGAAGGCTCTAGTACTATTTGAAAAGGTCCAAGGTTTCCACTGCCCAGTTGTGTCTGACTGAAGGAAGCGGTGCTCATGTTCGCTTCCTAACTGAGGGAGCCAGCGTTGGCCAAAGATGCTTCCATGGTCATATGGCCATCGCGATTAAATGCCAAAGTGCACTGAACGCTGTGACCTTCCCACTGAAGGGGTACAGTAAGAAGAAATTTTGGGTTCAATTATGATTCTAAGTCAAGGATCACCTATAGCTATATAATCTAGCTACAAAGGCTCTTTTCTGGAGCCTCTCATGCAAAAAAATAAGAAAGTTTCTTCCCATCCCAGATTCTTACGAATGTAGTTGATGCTTTCTGGATGGGGCCGTGGAGAGATCTGAGATTCATAGGCTACTTTTCGGTCATCAAACAGGAAGAAAATGTTGACATCAGCAGCTGTGGTGTCATTAAGCTGGAAGAAAAAAAAAAGCCATTTCATTTGAATGTTGTTGTCAACTTTCTGACTGATGAACCCAACCAAAGCAAGCACAGCCGAGACGATCCAATCTCTTCGTGCAAAACTTTATTGAGCACATCATTTCAGCACTGATGAGGGCAAAACCAGATATAATTAATTCCCATGCAAACCCACATAATTATATTCTCCCTTTATTAGAACAGGTCACATTGTCTAATTGAGTCTCGTATTGTTATGAGAAAAAGTCTTTGGCTCTGGCAAACGCCTGCCAAAGTGTCCTTGGTTCTCACAGCTACCTTCTTGATGTCTCCTCTTTCCCTTCCCACCGGCAAACTGAGAAGCAATAATGGTTGCAACAGCAAAAGCGCACTTCAAAACTTGACAGATGTAACTTGGTATCAATGAAAAGTTTCCCTGATCACATCCAAGATGAGAATCAAGGAGGGCACAGATAATTTATTCAGTAGTCATCTTCCACCCCAATTTTGCTATTTCAAGCAGCTGAAAATTATTGATAATTTCCAAGTATTTCTTTTAGAGGAATCTCTCCCCAGCAAACTCTTCCCCAGCTTTAAATATCAATACTTTTAAAAGGCAGAATTGTATGGTACATTGGCTTTGCTAGTATGCTTTCTTTTAGCTGATGTGTGGTTCAGAAGCATGCCTCAGTAGAGCTGATATTAGGGTTAGGGTTTTATACAACAGCCTTTTATAACAATTTTCCCTTCACTGGGCCAACTGATTAGCCTAAGGGCACAGAATTCTAAATTAAATTCGTTAAATTACAGCAAGGCTGTTTTATCACTAACCAACTGCGCTAGAATAAGAATACTCTCTTTTCCGCTTCAGAAAATGGATTAAGAAATTGAGAAAATGATTTAGCTTGATGAATAGGACCACCTACTAATTACAGGCTTTTAATTAGAAGAAATGATAGCTGAAAGTATCTCGGCATCATCCATAGCACCCCGAGTGCCACTTAGTGAAAATATCACAGACTCACCTTTATGTCAGCCAGATATTGAACATCAAGTTTCTCAGGAAATAATACTAATCCTCCTTCCTGTAATAATTCTTGGTCCTGCTCTGGAATACCAGTGTCTGCCTCGATCTTAACCTTGATGCTCTGCAAAGTCTCTCCCTCTGCTAGAGGGTACACGTGCGTTGAACCCGTTACCATGTTTAGGATATGAATCAGCTGGAAAAAGAAATACCCATAAAGCAACAGAAATGCAAACAAACAAAGCAACAGAGGCTGTTGCTAAAAGTTCTTTCCCTGTTCTTGTCAGTTGAGGCTCACAGGTTATCCTTGACTTATGACCACAATTGAGCCCAAGATGTATGTTGCTAAGCAAGACAGTTGTTAAATGAATTTTGCCCCATTTTATGGCCCTTCTTGACACGGGGGTTAAGTGAATCACTGCAGTTGTTAACATAGTAACTGGGTTGTTAAATAATCTGGCTTCCCCGTTGTTTTTGCTTGTCAAAAGGTTCAAAAGGGGATCACAATGACCCTGGGACACTGCAATTGTCATAAATGTGAGTCAGTTGCCAAGCATCTGAATTTTGATCACAGGACTACAGATGTTGCAATGGTCATAAGTGTGAAATGCAGTCATAAGTCACTTTTTTCAGTGCCATTGTAACTTTGAATGGTCACTAAATGAACTGTTATAAGTTATGAACAACCTGTAATCACATCAATAATCAGGAGTCAAAAACATCCTTTAAAAACCTGGCTCAATTGAATGAAAATAACATTTCCTTGTTCTATTTTTTATCTAAATATACTTCGGACACATATTCCAACACTGTACTGTTTTAAGACTTTAAACAGTAACTGACATTTTTAAATAAAAAAATGTTCTCCTTTCCCAATTGTAGATATTTGTGAAGTACAATGTCCATAATCCCAGACTAAGGTCCTTTTAAATTTTGCAATCTAAACCACCCAGACAGCGTTCTATTATTTGTATAATGTAACTGCATTATACTCTATCAGTGCTCCACAATGTGTAATCATTCATTTCTATTTACGAAACAATATGCCAAAAGTAGGATGGCCAATAAAACACATTAAATCACCGAGTCTTTCAAAACTGTTCCAGTGTGTACTGTTATCACACCCCTTCCTAAATGTCACCCGTCTTCTTTCACCTGGGCAGAACCTACCTTTACATTCAGGATATCATCCAAAGCCTTGAAACAGCCATTGGTGCCATACGTGGGATGAGTTCCTCTCTGGCGTGGGTGCCATTTCAGCATCAGCTGGAGCCATTTCTCCAGTCTATCAGCCAAAACACTACGAATGCGAAATAGTAAAAGTGGGAAGGAAGATCACTACTGAAGAGGCTGAGGGGTAAGGGGATTGATTTCTTTGATCTTCATATAACTCCTTACCTATTTAGATTGTTAGGATAGGGCAGTTTGTTAGAAAATTTCACTTCTCCAGACAAATCTTCAAAAACAACAATATCCAGCTCACTCTTCTGTCGGACTCTTGCATGCCTAAGAGAATACAGGGAGGTCTGTACGTTAAGGGATTTCAGCCCAGCATTCAGTCGGCTCCTTTCATAAAAGCTAAGAAATTTATTGTGTCAAAAAGCTTCTATGAATTTGAATCTATTCTGTCAGATGTCAACATCTCAATGGCTATTTACATCGGTCGTTAAGCATATTGCTAGTTTCTGGGCAAGATCTATTTAACTCGTACACATTTCAATCTTGTATTTTATATTTTAAATTTTACATCATATAATATGCTTTATTTTAATCATGATGCTTCTGACATGAATAAACAAACAAACTGCAAATGATTCTGGGCAGCTTATAATTTAAGAGCTAGAATAAAAAAATACCAATCAGAGACACTTGGAAGGAAACAACCAAAACAAAGAAGAAATGACCTACAGAAGGCTCCGCAGCAACCCCAAATCAAGGTGTGGGAAAAGAGTTGGGTGTTCAAAGGTTTTCAAAACACCATTTATATCTTACTTTTTCCTGCAAGAGCAAGTATGTAACATTCCCACCTCCAATTTCTTTGCAGGACAGCCAGTCTGTGTAACAGCTAGGCTCAAAAGGAGCCACTGAGCCAAAGTAATCCAAGTAGCCAGGTTTCAACCCAACTTTAATCCAGCACTTTAACCACTGTACCATACCACTCTCTTACTTACACAGGCAGTCCTCAACTTATCACCGCAATCAGGGTGTAGTTTCCAGTCACAAGTGATGTTCGTAAGTCGAGGAACCTGTATGACTGGACCCAATTTTAAATCTTTGGTGGCAGTTGTTAATAGGTCTTTTTGTCAGAAACTGGCAAAGCACATCACAAATCATTGCCATACGACCAGTGGTGGGATTCAATTTTTTTTACTACTGGTTCTGTGGGCGTGGCTTGGTGGGTGTGGTGTGGCTTAGTGGTTGTGGCTTGGTGGGTCTGGCAGGGAAAGGTTACTGTAAAATCTCCATTCCGTCCCCACCCCACTAACCTGCTTTCCAGCTCCATTCTCCTGTGCAGGGCAACCAAAGGAGACCCAGCCAATCAGCTGGGACTTGGGAGGCAGAGAATAAATGGGGGCGGGGCCAGCAAGAGGTGGGATTGGCCGGTTCTCCAAACTACTCAAAATTTCCATTATCGGTTCTCCAGAACTGGTCAGAACCTGCTGAGCACCCCCTCTGCACACAACCCTGGGACACTGCCATCAGTTGAGTCAGTTGCCGAGTGTCCAAAACGCTGTTACGATGGTCTGTGTGTGTGTGTGTGTGTGTGTGTGTGTGTGTGTGGCATGACATTTCACAACAGCCAGAAGTGCTTTACGGGCTGTAAAACACCCATTTTTGATCCCTCATAATTTAAAATGGCCCTGAAGCAACTGATCGTAGATCCGGGGCTACCTGTAACAGCTATTCCAAGTTACAAGATGTCTGAATTACCATTGTACTGGTTGCGAGCTGGGAAGGAAAGGCCGGAAACCAGTTATGCACTCAAAAGCCAGTGTACCAAAGCTCCAGTAATCCACTGTGACCGTGTATTTCTGTTGTTCTAGCAGCTCTGGAGCCTAGAACAGTAAGAAGACAAAGCCGGCTACCAATGCAATCCCATATAATAGGACTTATTTTAAATTAGGGTACATTCCTCTATCCACCGAAATCTTCTTTAAAAGGGAGAACACTTGAGACCATCACTTCCTTCTCCTTCCCCCAATAAAGCCCGACTCTTGTAAGAACAATGGATGGGTGAGAACTCACAAAAGGAAATAATTTTTGACACATCAGTCACAGAATTTACTATAAACTTCATGAAGTGAAGTTTATTGCACTAAAATGAATTTGAAAAATGATAAATCTATAGAGGAAGAGGAGGTAGAGTTGGGAGAGCTCTGTTCATTTTATTACCTATAAGAGACAAATAAAATTACTACAGACCATACAGTACTGTATCCAAGGAAAAATTACACTGGTCTCTGTCAGGAAGACGAACATTTACATGTCCTAATTGAAATGCTTTCTCACAATATCATCCTGGCAACCTGTTCATCTCAAATTCAATATGCTTATGTTCTTTTGGGCAGTGTGGTGGCTCAGTAGTTAAACCATTGGGCTTGTTGGCTGGAAAGCCTGCAGCCCTGGTTCGAGACCTGAGCGCCACGAGACAGGATGAGCTCCCATCCTCACCTCAGCTCCTGCCTACCTAGTTCAAAAGCACGCCAATGCAAGTAGATAAATAGATACCAACAATGTTTCTTGACCTCATGCTGGCCATATGACCGGAGAAATATCTTTGGACAGCTCTAGCTCAATGGCCTTGAAATGGGGATGAGCAGTGCCCTCTACAGACGGCAATGACTAGGGACTCCTTTATCTTTAGCAATAGCACTTAGATTTATATACCGCTTCACAGTGCTTTATAGCCCTCTCTAAGTGGTTTACAGAGTCAGCATGTTGCCCCCAACAATCTGGGTCCTCATTTGACCGACCTCGGAAGGATGGAAAGCTGAGTCAACCTTGAATCGGTCAGAATCAAATTGAACTCCTGGCAGTCAGCAGAAGTAGCCTGCAGTACCATATTCTAACCACTGCGCCACCATGGTTCTTTTACCTTATGTTCTTAATATGTACAATATATCATTGTACAATTCTGAAAGCCCCACTGCTTACTCTAAAAGAATGCTTACCAGATACTGCAAAGTCCCAACAAAGGATGTGCAAAGACTGCCTTGATCCAGCTCTTTGGCATAGCCCAAGTCAATGATCTTATGTATTAACTAAAGAAAAACACAATGATGACATATGTGAGAATGCTAAGAATGCTGGGAAAGAGAGAGATTCAATTTATTGTCTGGGTTCACGCCATCCAGACAACTATTAATTACATCTCTGGATTATTAAACATGTTATGTAAAATTAGCTAATAAGATTTGTAAACCATGTTTTATAGTTCAGAATAAACTCAAACTATTGTACTATTGTTCATTATTCAATACATTAGACTGAATATCTTGTATAAATATAACTGTATTTAAAACCATCACTCCCTGGAAAGATACAATTAAATGCCTCTGGCAAGATTATAGATTTGTCTAAAATCCTAGCCCTTTCTTGCTACAGGAAAGCGGGCTGCAGAAGTGATGCCCGGCATGGCTGAAATTGGAAAAAAAGATCCACAAAAAAACAGCTTGCCTACTAAAGCTGAACAGCTGTCAGGGCTCCAACAAATCCACTCCCATTCAAATCATAAGTCTCTAGCTGCATCTCTCAGAAATAATAAAATTGATTTATTGGGAGTGGCCATGTTGGTGTTAGCTGGATGCAGCCGATACTAAAATACACCATTCATTTCCCCCTTGACCCTGGTCTTCCCCCCACCCACTGGGTGTATATCCTCCAATGGGACACATCCATAGCCAAGAGTCATCGATCATGCTCTCCGGTAATATTCTTGCTCTCCGACAACTTTGGGCTGCCAGGGTGATTATCTAGGCACTTAAGGAATGCACTGTTTTCCCCTACTCCTTTTTCCTGGCAGCTAAAAAGACCAAAGGAGTCTCTTTTTAGTTGACAAAAGCAAGCTCTCCATCCAGTGTATCATCCAGTACCTCACCATAAAACACTACGCGTAATTCAAAGCACACTGTGCAACAAGCCAAGAATTGAGTAAGAGGAAAAGGGCTCCTAAATCCTTTGTACACAACTCAAAGAAAGCAGCCCCGAAAATATAGTTTACGCCATCCAGAGAGGCGTGAACTTCAACTCCCAAATTCCCCAGCCAGCAACCTTGACTGGGAAATCTATTTCCTTCTCTCTTTTTTTACTAAATATGAGAGGTCAAATCTCTGAGAGTGAATGAAAGCCATTCCCAGCCTTCTCCCTCTATGGCACACATTTGACAGAGAAGAACTATGTCTTACTTCCTGCACTTGATGACGAATGAGGAAACGTACCAGAGGAATCCTACTCACCCTCTCTTCACCTTGTTGCAAAACTATGTTCTCTGGTTTCAGGTCTCTGTGAATGATTCTGTTTTCATGAAGGTAACGCAGGGCTGAAGCTAATATCGAGAGGGGGAAAAAAAATCACAATCCACCAAGTCCATCATATTAAACAAACACTCCACTGCGTTTTCAGACAAACTGAAACAGGTTCAGAAAAGGACAGTCAGGTTGGTCAGAGGAACGGAAACTATGCCTTACATGGAGACACTAAGGAATCTGAATATGCCTAGGTTTGGGAAAAGATGGCTGTGGAGAAGCATGATTCCAGGACCTATGGGCAGGAGACAATAGATCATCCTGGTCAAATGATTGTCCTAGTCTATTTTTAAAAATCTCATTTTTCCTGCACGGAATCTATGTTATTAGTTTAATATATACCCACATGGCTTAGAATGAGCATTTTGCCTTTAAGAATAAACTGAAAAGGAGGAACAAAACGCAGGGACAAAAACAGATTTCAAATTCGCTAAACTGATTGTGCTGAACTGACAGCATAAAAGTAATTGTAATAAATACAGCACTCTTAATGCCCTTGGCTGCTTCCATAGGTTCATCTGGTAGGCCTTTACTGGAATACGGCCAGACTTGGAACCGTTTCAGCTCCACTCTGCTATCCTTAATCCACTTCTTGGGGTTCCTTATCTTTAGATTTGGCGCACAATATCCTATACTTACCAATATCTGATAATAAAATGAGAATTTCTTTCTCACGCAAGCCACAGCAATTCTCAAACTGGTTCAGATGCTGTGGATTATAAGGAAGAATGAGAAAATAATTTATCTTTTATATGAGTTTTGCATTTTGTGGTATAGCCAAGTAATTTTGTTTTGTTTTCCATGAATCTACCACTTAGTTCTACAAGGGGAGACTGTCAGTTAACAAATGACACTTTCAGAACTGACTTTCAGAGCTATATCAAGTCGAAATGTCCACAGAGATTCTCAATCATCCAGGCCATGGTTGTCTCAAAGGTGCTTTAAAGCAGGGGTGTCCAACCTTGGCAACTTTAAGACTTGTGGATTTCAACTCCCAGAATTTCTCAGCCAGCAAAGCTGGCTGAGAAATTCTGGGAGTTGAAATCCACAAGTCTTAAAGTTGCCAAGGTTGGACACCCTGCTTTAAAATGCAGTTGCCTTTGGAAAAACAACTTTGGGTATATCAAGCTTGCAGTACAAGCTCTTCTACACCGTGCAGATTCTCAAAGCAGGATATATTTGTGATCTTCTATACCTAAAATCATATATATCTTAGAAGGTAAAATAAGTATTGGATCCCAGAGAAGAACGGGGTAGAACAGACTTTACAAAGAAACATTCTAGAGGGAGAGATTTTGATGTCACCAGTCTAGCAGTTAGCAATGTGTATGGAACTGTGATGACACAACAGGACCTCCCTGACTTACAACCACAATTGGGACTGAGGCTTCTGTCGCTAAGGGATGAGTTCATTAAGTGATCCACGCCTGATTTTATGACCCTTTTTCCCCCATGGTTGGTAAGCAAATCATGTGGTTGTTACGCAAAACTGGCTTCTCCCATAGACTGTGTTTATCAGGCTTGGCTGGGAAGGTTGCAAACTGCAATCCCATGATCCCAGATCATAAATACACCCACATGTTGCCAAGTGCCCAAATTGTGATCATTTGACCTGTAATGGTAAGTTCACTTTTTTCAGCACCGTCATAACTTCGAGCAGTGGTTAAACAAATGGTTGCAAGTCAAGGGTTATCTGTAAAAGTAGGAAACGAGGGCCATACAGCAAGGGGTCCCCAACCCCCCCCTCCATGGACCAGCAACTGGGTCATGCAGATAAGCAAAGCCCCATCCGCGGGATGCAGGGATCACGCAAAACCAGACCCTCTCCGGTCCGAGGAAAAACCTTTCTCCATGGAACCGGTCCCTGGTGTTGTGGCCTGACAGCAGCCAGTGGAGCTGGTGGCAGACATGGACAGTGAGGAGGTTGGGGAGGAACATGGGCCAGTCCCGGAGTCTGGGGAAGGCTCTGATGAGTGCTCTGCATCGGAGGCAGAGATGGGGCCAGGGCCCTCTGACAGTAATCAGCTGCCTTTGGAGACGGAGATCAGTGGGGCAGAAGAACAGCTGGAGCCTGTTCTCAACGTGTGCATGCACAGAACTGCCAGAAGAAGGGAACAGCTAAGGAACAAGGGTTGACTCGGGAACAAGGGCACAGGTGGATGGTGAGTGGCTCCTCCCATAGGGAATAAAGAGGAGCAAAAGGGGAGTGATGTTTGCAGGAGACAATTAGTTCAATTTGTTAGAGTGAAGATCTGTTCCTGACTTCTTGCCAAGTAATTTCTGCTACAGTGTGGCATTTGTAAGATATCGGCCTGGCAACTCTCCAAGCCTGATAAAAGTCTGTAGTTGTGAAATCTCATGAAAGACTGTTTGCCGGACTTTGCTGGAGGGGAATTCCCTTTAACCTAAATAAAAGGGGCTTTATCGGGATGAGGAGTCTGCTTCATCCCGATCTTGGGAAGGTCTAGTTTCAGAACACCTGGTGTCCCAAAGGTTGGGGCCGCTGCCATACAGAAGACACATTTTGCAACAACTGAAGTTTAGTTCCTGCTTTAATGAAGCAAATATGGATTTCTCTTACAACTGGAAATCTGTAACACTTTCCACAACCCTTCTTATTAAAGAAGGATGAAAGGTTGTTGTTTTTTTTAAACATTCGTCACCCTTCAATCTCTGGTCATTATGTTTTGCAGATTAGAACATTATCTATTATAAAGGGTTTATTATTTTTTCCTATAAGGGAACAGGATGTACAAAAGCCTCCACAGGAAAAGTTGTAAGGATTGAGCAGTTCACTCATTGGAAAGATGAATCCTCCAAGTTTCTGAGAGATGAGATAATCTCCATAGAAATAAAATACTGAAACATTTTACATTTCTCACAGTATTTATTTTCCACTTTAGAGGGGCAAAATGGTGTGGCATAATTAATCTTCCAAATTCCTGCAACACAGCCAACGTATAACATGAGATATACTAAATTTATTTACAGTTGGGGAGGAACATTGTGACTGACCTACTGCACACTATTGTCAGATTGTTGGTCTAAATGCTGGCACACCTAATGATATTCCAGTTCTAACCTGACAAATAGAGATTATTTTCCCCCAGAATCTCATTCTTCACTTGCAAAAGGAAGAGCATGTCTGTAGTCAACACCATCTTCTCAATTTCATTTGTTTCTTCTTTCTACCTTTTAATGTTTACTTTTCCATCCTGATTAAATCCTTTGTCTGAGTCACATAAAAAGTGAAGTGAAACTGAATTATTAAGAAAAGTATGAAGCTGGAACTGGAAAAGGGCTTTCTCAGATCCATGAAAATTCTGCTTTGCTAAAGTTTTGCTTACCAAGACAGAAAGTTACCCATTCTTTGATGCTTGCTTTCATTTTAAAAATAGCCAAACCAACAACTACAAAAAAAGTTCAAAGCTATGCCCAACGATGAAATTGATTTTAACCTCTTCAAACCACTACCAGTTTTCAGACTGATTTCATTAGATTGGCCCTGTATATCTCAACTTATAAAGAATTAGAAGGGATTTTTTTTTTAAAAAAAAGGTATTTAACCATTACTGATAATTTAATTTCCCTTTTGCACAAAACCATTGCGCTAGGAAGAAGCCAACATGGAATATGTCTACCTCTTTTTCTTACAAAGACCTTACAAGCTGTCAAGGTTGAGAAACATCATTTTAGACCCACTCCAGAGTTTCAGGCCAAGACCTTATAACTCAGTGGTGGGATTCAACAATGTTTATTAATGGTTCTGTGGGCATGGCTTGGTGGGCATGGTGTGGTGGGCATTGCAGGGGAAGATTACTGCAAAATCCCATTCCCTCCCCACCCTACTAACCTGCTTTCCAGCTCTGTTCTCCTGTGCAGGGCAACAAAAGAAGACCCAGCCGATCAGCTGGGACTCAGTGGGAGGCAGAGAAGAGATGGGGTTGGCGGGGCCAGTCAGAGGTGGCACTTGCCGGTTCTCCAAACTACTCAAAATTTCCGCTACCAGTTCCCCAGAACTGGTCAGAACCGGCTGAATACCACCACTGCCCTAATTGTACTCTAGAGCAGGAATCTCCAACCTTGGCAAATCAAGACTTGTGGACTTCAACTCTCAGAACTCCAAGCTGGCTGAGAAATGCTGGCGTTGAAGTCCACAAGTCTCAAAGTTGCAAAGGTTGGAGATCTCTGCTCGAAGAAATATTTTCATTTCTTTCTGACATGTGACAACATAGGTGCCAAAAGACTCACCCTTCTAAGATCTCCTCCTTGGCAATATTCCATAGCCAGCACCGGCAAGTCATTGGGGGCAACATTTTGCATCCCTTCTGGAACATCTCGGGCAGCCACCACATTGGGGTGATTTAGACTAGGAGAAACAAAAGGACACACAGAGAATACACAAAAGCTTGGGAAAACCTGACGCTCAACTTTAAAGCAATGGCTTTATTGAATGTCTGTACGTTAAGCGGCTAACACAGAATACTTGGATGCTGTAACTTTGCAAAGAATTCTGGGACACATTCAAGAGCATGCTCTTTATTATTTTAACCCTCTGCTCACATCCTTAGCCTATGCAAGCAGCACTCTTATTCCAAATCTTTTCTGTTTTCATACAGATTAAAGAGAATATTTTAAGCTAGTTGTTATACTTTCATTTTCATGTATTCCTAAGGAAATTCAATATATACATAAAATACGACTCTGCACACCATACATTCATCATTTTCATTTAATGACCCTGTAATCCTTTGCGGGGTGGAATCTGCGCAACTGAATGGAGCCAGAAGAGTGTTTTAATGGCCAGATGCCTTTCCTGTCGCCAATGTGGAGTTTTGTTCAGCAGATATATTCTCAATGTGTCCAGAGAGAGAGAAATATCTGTCTCTACCAAGGATTGAACTCAGAGCCTCCTGATTGTGAGGTGAGAGCTCCACCTCTAGGCCACCACATCACCCTCTGCACATTATACATTGCAAGATTAAAATAATTTAAACTGAATTACCAAAACATGAATGAGCAATAAATGATACTATTTATACAGAAATACATGTATATTAAAGATACTATCATTTTGAAAAAGAAATACTGCAGAATTAGTTATTAAATGTCACCACACAATAAGCAGCAAGACTTCACACTGTACTTTATTCACAATCTAAAGATAAATAAGAAAAAAAAAAGATTTTCCAAAGACAAGCATGAAGGGACCCAACTTCAAACAGATTGATACTCAGGCAACCCTCCAATCACTTTTTTTAATATATAAAAATGGGAATTTACTTCAGAATAAACATACTTGGAATGATGCTGTATGTATTTCTGTCTGACATATGATTAATTTCTTGACCTACGGAATATTCTATTTTATTTTGGCACACCAGCTTTTGATGATCCTGAGCTCACTTGTTATTTTATGATCGCCAAGGATTCATGTAGGGACCTGGCCAGCTCAGAAAAATGTTCCTCTTGAACTGATACATAGATATATTTAATACTTTACATATATCTCAAAGGTTAGATTTTAAGAGAATTCTTTTTCAAGTGACGCAACAAGGAGGCTCCAGACTTCGGCTCATGTTAACCATACCATTTGGCATCTGACATGGCTAAATAAATACTTATGCAGCAGGATTATAATCTTCATGATAATTGCTAAATCAAATGACTATTTTTCACAATGTTTGTGGGAAGCTGTGTTTTATAGTATTACTCACCGTTTCATGATCTGTATTTCCAAACACCATCTTTCTCTGTTACGGGGGCTCAGTTCCTGACGACACTGTTTGATTGCAATTTGCTCTCCGGTTTCCTATAAAAAGAGGTTTTATTTTGGGGAGCTATTTTTGTTTAGCTCTATGGACCTGATGATGGCTAACCTGTTTGAGTGCCAGGGCTTCCAGGAATTTTCTACCATTTTTCTATTTAGCTTGGCTTAGGATGCTTCCAGTTTGCAAGTGGAAATTATCTTTAAGTCTGTTCCTTGTGAAGTTAAGGGGTTTTTAAATCTGTTTTTGACTGCTAGTTTGCATTCATGGATGTGCTCTGCTAATCTTCTCTGTCCTATTGTAGTGGCTGTTACAGTCCTTAAATGTCATATTGTAGATAACTCCTATTTTTATTTCTGGGTTGTTTTTTTCCAGTTTACTTAAGATGTTTTGGAAGCTTTGGCTGGTTTGGGTGCCAAGATGATGCTGCACAGCCGCAATCGTCTTATTTCTGATTTTTTTGATATGTATCTTTTCATAGCTTGTGTTGGCTATGTGTAGTGAGTTCAGTTGTCAGGCATTTTTTTTTGCTAAAGTTGAATATGATGTATAGATAGTCTATTTCCTTTTTCTGGCATTCTGGATTGCCGCAATGCATTTGTGCTTGTCTGAATAATGTTCTTACATTGTTCTTGCAAAGGAGGTGTGATTTTTCAATAGACTTGTGTTTCTAATTTCTGCCATGTCCTCTGCTCACTTCCACTTTCTCCTTCACTTTCCCCCCCTCTATTTCCATTTTCTGTTTATTATTTGCGAGATGCTCAGTGTCTTTGGAAAATGAGCAACCTATTTATTAGTTTAACTAATAAAGCCCATCTCCAGACTGAAGGAAGAAAGCAGGTTGTGGGGTCCTGAGCTACAAATATTCTCTTCTATTGAGAAAGTTGCACATAAATCATCCAGAAAATAAAGTACTGCAGGAAAGGCTGCTGGAAAACAAAACCACAGAGGGCCTCAGATCCATAAAGCTACTTTTATGTGTCATATATATATCATGTTATATATAATATATACAGACTCCCTCTGTGTCTTGTCTGTCTCTATCTATAGATATATATAGAGAGAGAGCTGATGGATGACAGATGGATAGATGATCGGTTGATAGGTAATAGATATACATAATACAAGATGAATGGATAGACAGAGATATAGATAAGAATCAGAGATGAGAGATGATAGATAAGATAGACAAATGATTGATAGCTTAGATAAATTAGATGATTGATAGATAAGAGAGATGATATATAGATGACTGATAGATTAGATAGGTAGTTGAGATATAGATATACATATAGAGATATACATACATACAGATGAGATACATATACATATATGAGATAGATATAGATGAGATATACAGATATACATACAGATATACAGATAGATGAGATACATATACATATATGAGATAGATATATAGATGAGATATACAGATAGACAGACAGATGGGCACACAGACATAGGATAGAGAGAATGATAGACATAGATAAGATAGATATAGATGATATAGATGGATGGATGATAATGATATAGGTAGATGATACAGATAGGTGATATAGATGGATGATAAGATATAGATGATAATGGATGGATGATAGATGATCATGATAGACAGATAGATGATATAAATAGATGAGATAGATGAGATTTAAAAATCTCTTTCTGTGTGTGTGTTTGTGTGTGTGTTCTATTTTAATCTGCCTGATTTTAAAAACAGTTTATTTCCTCTCAGAGGCGGAGGAAAGGAAGGAAACCCCACATCCACAAGTAAGGAAGAGGAAGAGGCAGGTCTACCAGGGGGGAAAAAGAAAAGCTGGGAAAGGCGGGATCCTCACCCCCGCCCCGCCCCACAACCCACAGCCCCCCCTTCTCTGCCTTCTCTCCTTTGGGGTGAGGGGCGGTCTGGAAAGGAGGGGCGGGGGAGGAGCCTCGCGGTGGCTCGGGGGCGCCGCGGCCTCCCGCGGGCGAAGGCCCCCCCTCTCCCCCTCCGGCCTTTTCCCGCCAATTCCTGTCAGGCGCGCGCCAGGCCCACACCCTCCCCCCTCCAGCCTTTTCCCGCCAATTCCTGTCAGAGGCGCGCGCGAGAGAGGCCCGCTCACCTTGTGCTGCCAGCGGAGGACGTTGCCGAAGCCGCCGGTGCCCAGCCGCTCGCGCATCTCCCACGGGCCGCAGCTGCTCATGGGCTGCAGAGGCGCCGGCGGCGAAGGAGAAGGAGCAGGAGGAGGCGGCGGCATGGCTGGGCCCGGAGGAAGCCGGCGAGAGCTGCCTGAGGTGAAGTCGTCGCCGCCTCAGCAGCAGCAGCAGCAACCTCGCTAGGCCCGGCAGCGGCCACTTCCGCGTCGTGAGGAGGAAAGAGGGCGGTGGCAGAGGAGGCCGGGTCTTAAAGGAGCAGCTCCGGAGGAGGCGGAGAGGCCGCCGAGTAGGGTCGCGCTGCAGCTGAGGGAAGGCCCGCGGAGGCTCCGGGCTGCCTGCAGCGCCCTGGCTGGCCACTAGAGGGTGGCGAAGAGCAGAGTCTCGAGAGGTTGAGCTGCCCCCTGTTGGTCGCCCGAGGCATTGCAGAGCCACCTGTCGCCCTCCCTCAGTACAGCTAGTCCTTGACTTGTAATAGTGACCATTCAAAGTGACAATGTCACTGAAAAAAAGTGACTTATGACCGTTTTTTCACACTTACGGTCTTTGCAGCATCCCCTTTAATCCTGTGCAGCATGCCGGGGGTCATGCGATCCCTTTTTTTTGCACCTTTCTTTTGCAAGCAAAGTCAAAAGGGGGAAGCCAGACTCACTTAAAGACCATGTTAAAACACAGCAGTGATTCATTTTAACTGTGGTAAGAAAGGTTGCAAAACTCACTTGACAGTGTCTCGCTAGACTTAAAATAACTTTATTGTCCCTTTGAATGTACACTAATCGGCCTACATTAAAGTGCAATGTCGTTGCCTACAGCTCTCAAAAGAGTCTCCACTTCCAATTTACACTACATAAACATGACAGAATAAATAAATAAAAACACAAAATTATGCATATACCCACATAGACATTTGGGTTCCATTGTTAAGTCTATCTTTACTGCAGAACTGGATTGGCTTTGGCCTGCTTTTAGACAAATGGCTGGTGCATCTGAGGTCTGAATGGAGGGACCTGCATTTATTTAATTAATTAATTAATTTGTATTGCCGCCTATTTACCCAGGGCGACTCGAGCGGCTTGCACAATGTAAAACCATATTTAAAACAAAAAAAATAAAAATAAAAACAATAAAAACTAGGAAAAGAATCAAATAAATTAGTAAAGTACAATAGAACAAAATTTGGGAAAGCAAAAAACAAAACAAAAACCAATTCCCACCCCCACCCCCACCCCGGCGTCAGCAGATCACACTAGCCATTTGATGGGCTTCATCCAAAGCCAGGTCTTCAGTGCCTTCCGGAAGAGTATTAGTGAGGGGGCCATTCTAATTTCCGGGAGGATGATGTTCCAGAGAGAGAGAGCCACCACGGAGAAGGCCCTTCTTCTGGGTCCCACCAGGTGTATCTCCCTCAGGTGGGACTTGCAACATTCCCTGCCTCCTCGATCTAATGAGTCGGGTAGATGTCACTGGCAAGAGATGTGCCCACCCCTCAGCAAGTGAGTTCACACAACGAGCCGAATCATAAACCCAGGTTATATAATACGTAATGCCCAAAACCAACCAAACATTTTGCTATGCTCTGATTCGCTTTGCAGGTTAAGACAAATTTCGGATTCTCAGAACACACTGACTCACAAATTAATCTTGTTTTAACTTTGTATATATAGCAGCTTGTTCAAATGTAGCCGCTGACTATTAACTGCTAGCTGCATTGTATCAATCCAGCCATAGGGCCACCTTATGATTGAATCAATTGTGCAAATCCGTCAGTCATGATTCATGGAATTAATGGGTGACTTTGTCAGATTAAGGAGTACAGAAGCCATTTAGTGCAATGGAGTGCAGCCTTTAGTAGTAATGCAAATAATTTCAGCTCTGACCTGGGTCCTACATCATAAACCTAGAATTATTTAATTATGGTTCATTGAATAAACCAAAACTGAGTTTTAATACAACTAGCCACAAAGCATAACAGCCCAGACATAACCAAGCCATAACAATTAAAAACACCACAGAGGCTCCACTTACACAATAATCCCAGGCCTGAGAACAAAGCCAAGCCTTAAAGGCCTTCGGGAACCCCAGGGGATGGATCCCATTTGCATCTCTGAGGGATGCAATTGGGACAGAGAATATAGGCTGGGACAGAGAAGACACAATTCCCCACAACTGTTTGATTGATTAAACTGTTTAATTGAGGGGATCCAAGACACACTAGTCTGCCTGAATGTATTAACTGGGCAGAAATGGGTGAAGACTGGTAATCCTGCAGCTAATCAGGCCCTACGACATAAAAGGATTTTATAGGTGACAGCCAGCACCTTGAATTGCCCCCCCCCCCCCCCCCCCCCCCCCCCCCCCCCCCCCCCCCCCATTCGAACGTAAGCAATCATGAGCATGATCTCTTCTGTTAACACTGAAAATAACCATTTTAGAAAAAAGGCAAAATAGTATGTGTTGGATCGGGTACGAAAGAGCTATTAGCTTCCCAGTTTGTTTTTGGTTGCTACAAATATAACTGTTTATTCATTGTGGAACTGAGATATATATTCCAAGGGATAAAAATTCCATAATAAAAATAAATGCCTCACATCTCACAAGTTGGCTGTTCACACACTGGATTTTCCACTTTAAACTAATATCAATGCCCAGAGAAAATGATAATTTCCTTCAGCTCCTCCCATGTCTGTGCACTGTAGTGTATTTTTTCCTGTTATCTCTGACAACGGCTAGTCCAAGTGGTTTCTGTGATCTTAAAATGGCTGCAAAAATATCTGATTTTAGCTTGTAAATACCGGTAGTCTCCAATCAATGGCACTGTGCATATCACAATGAGGGGTTATCATGGGGTAGTCCTTTTATGACAGCTCCAATTACAGAAGCTGTAGGGAGACTGGATATCTCTCTGGCTCTGAGGTGATAATTTTAGAACACATAATTATGGCTTTGTGATCTGTACTGACATTATAACTCACTGCTTTTCATTTACCAAATACTGTTGGCAATCAGCTTTCATGCAGTTGTCAGAATCTTTACCTTTTGTGATAGCCTCTGAACTATAATTTGCCGAAGGCTTTAAAGAAGTCCAAAATGCCTAAAATTGAGCATGCCACGAGGGCTTCATTAAGAATCTTTTCTTTTACATCCCATAATAAGTGCCATAATTTCCTTTTCCCTCAACTTGTGCCACCTGAAGTCGTTTTGTGAAGCCATTTTAAGACTGGAAAGGGCTACCCATTTTTCAAAAGTGCAGAAAAATGAGCAATGTTTTAGATAGGGCCACTTTGTCCTTCTCTTATGTAGGAGCAGTAATGCTGGATCACTATCATAACAATAATTGCAGGTTGGAGGGAAACTTCCCCTCTAATTTGGGGCTTCAGAAGTGGCTACATAACCCATCTATTAAATTATCTGGAAATTTCACATGACATTTATGAGATTCAGTCTCAAGGTTCTACATATTGATGTCAGTGTCACTATGCCAGATGATTTCAAAACACTGGATAAATCTATCAAGTTTAGTCAATCAAGAACAAACACTTACAGGCCCGTGCAGCCTCCTGTACCAGGATCTAAGCTAGAACCGTTTTTATGGGATTACACAGTTGTGGTTCTCAAATCCCTTTGTGCTGCTGCCTTATCTTGGCCGAGTGTTGTTACTGAGAGGGACAAGCAAAGAACATTGGGAATGTTGCCAAGAGGATGTAATCCCAGCTGAGTCACCAGAGCAAGGTTATTTCAGCTAAATTAAAGCAAGCAGACACCTACGTTGGGTAGAAGTCACGTGGAAATATTCTGGAGGTGGGTGATGACTTTGGTGTCAAAGATAAGGGCATCATTTTATACTGTGCAGGAGAAGGCAATGGTAAGGAATTCTTGTATTTTACCAAGAAAATCTTACTGAAAACAGTGAACAATGAAATGACTCACCCACGCATTGGCATCTTTGGTGTCAGCAAACTGAAATGACAGGAATTAGACATTTTTTCAGTTGGAATATCATACTGCTTAGTACCAAGATACCTTAGAAGTTATTCCCTGCCTACAAGAAACCTCTGTTGCTAGAAAATGAAACTAGGTCAGCACTCTAGTCATTACCAAGTCGAAAAGGTTATGAAAATGATGGGATATCTACAGAAATACTGTTAAGGAAAAGAAAAAGAATCCATGAAGGTTCCAACGAAGCTGCACAGCAAATCTGGAGAGTAACAGCCTTTGTAAAGTGGTACTAGAACTTTACATGATCTTGATTTTATCCCTCTACTACTTCTGTACCCTATTATGCTTAGGATTGCATTGGCTTTTTTGGCTTCTGCTGCACACTGTTGGCTCACATTGAAGTGATTGTCCACTAATAATCCAAAATCCCTCTCTCAGTTACTAGCATTAGGATAGGTTTCACCTAGTCTATACCTGTACAGTTGGTTTTTCTTGCCTATGTGTAAAACTGTATTTTTATCTATGTTGAATTTCATTGTGTTAGTTAGGGTCCAGCGTTCAAGTCTGTTAAGATCTTTTTCAATCTTGATAGACTTAGTACACAGTTCATAGATTATGAACTATGGCACATGTTTTAGTGACCAATAACATTTCAATTGAAGGCTCCAATTCTTTGTGTTTTTCTTCAGTTGTTTCACCTAGCTTTCTGCCTTTGAACCCACATTGGTTGGAAATATTATTCCTTTTATTTCTGAATCCCAGAAGGAAAGAGAGAGAAGGGGGGAGAACGCATTTATTTCATAGCCACTAATCTATGAAAGAAACTGTGGTCCCTCTGTCCCACTTGGCCTTCTCTCCTGTTTCCAGTAAGTTTCACAACTCGGTTTTAGATAATCCACTCTATTCAGTTCCATGATTTTTTTTCTACTTGGATTAACGGTACACTTGCCCAGAGAAATCTGGCCTGCTTGATGTCTACTTACCCTAGCATGGACTGTCTCCTAGCAGCAGTCTTTGAGTAAAGTGGCAAGCATTGTAACTTGGAACATACTGTGCCTAAAGCCTTTGTCGCAAAAGCAAACAGGCCAAAAGGCGATTTCTGAGGGGGCGGGAAATAGTGCCAGGAAATGCCAGATGGACATGTGTAGTATATTCTAAGAGTGAGGCAATTGTCACATTGGCGGGATATGCTGCCAGCCTAGTAGTAGCATCCTTAGGCTTCTCATTGCAAAGAACCCTGAAATTCTATTATTTAGTTTAACCTATGAATCCAAAGCCTGCTATTCCAAAGGAAGCATTAAGCCACAAGAAGTGCTGAGCACAGCTAGAATGCTTCAAGGGGAAGCATATGGTGGTGGTTCCGTGTCATTCCTATCTCACCCCCACCCACCCCCCAAGTATTCTGGGACTTAAATGTGACCTTCTTTCTCTAGGAATCCAGAAATAAAGGTAGCAACCCTGCAGATCATCACATATCTTCCGAAGTTGCCTTCCTTGATTCTTTTTTATTTTGATAATTTTTCCATTCTACTCATCGGTTTAGTGCCTTCCATTCTGAATAGTTTCTCGTGAAGGGAAAGCAGGAACCACCCATCCCATTGTTCTGCCTCGTCCTCTCAAGTTGCTTCTGATGTCATTGCATTGCCGCAGAGGTTTTTCATCCCTCTGTCATCTGCAACATGGGTGCTCGTCCACCAGCTGGCACTCTTGCACCCTCCCAGAGTCTCCAAATTAATTAATCCATGCTAAGGATTTTGATCTTTTTCAGCTCCTCCCAATTCTTCTAATTTAATCATAAATGGTCTCCCTGCAAAATAGATTGAAATAGGAAGGAAAAGAGAATATATAAAAACGAAGCACTGAATTTTGACCATGTGACAGGGTGCTGCAACAGTCATAAGTGTGAAAAACGATCAGGTCCCTTTTTTCAGGGCTGTTGTAACTTTGAGCAGTCACTAAATGAACTGTTATAAATCAAGGACTATCTGTACCAGAGTAGCGTGGAGCATATTGTTCAGTGTGACCTTCCAGGTGTTCTTGGCTATGATCTTTCAATGGCAAACTATGTCAACCAGCAATGACAGGCACTGACATTCAGCCCTACCTGTAGCATCACCCTGTCATAATTTTGTCACCAGGGAATTCTACTAGGGAGTCAGTCGAAGTGCATTTTTATTGGCAATATTAAATTATCCATGCCTCTACTACAGGTGGAATTATCATCAAATCACTTGGTAGATTCAGTTGTACTTTTGCCCATCTCTAGTCTTGAGGAACAATATGGGGGCCTTTTTTAAGACCTTAAGAGGGCTCTGTAGCTGAACATTTATTTGATTTTTCTCCACGTCTCCATCCATTACTTAATGCCTGTTTTTCCTTTTATTTTTGTCTTTTGAATTCAGTGACCAAATGAACAGAAGCCTGAAGTTGGAAAACTCAGAATATTTAAACAATTTGTGGAGTTATATTTTAACTGAGCAGAGTGCTTGCCTTAAGTATCAGTTTATTGGATCTTTTCATGCTTTTTGGGGGGAGGCAGGCTTCCAGGTTTGGTGCCCATAGAATTGTCCCATAGGCCCTTCATCTCAGGCCTTGTACCTATGATGTGCAATTCCATACCCTTTCCTAGTGTTTCACCTGCCTTTTTTTTCCTTTTGTTTATGTAAATTAGCTAGTCGTCCCAAAAGCAGCATCTGAAACTACATGCTCCACTGTCCTTAGTTTCAAAAGGTTTTATTTTACACCCCTGATTAATTCATTCATTCATTAACTGTGAACTGAATGACTCAATCCTAGCACAAGAGCACCACGATAAACAAAAAAAACCGACAATGAGGAAAAGCATAACTTTGAGTCCGGTCAGTTGCAAGTCATTACTCTAATTACAGAGTGAGTAAGGGACAGGAACTTATTGGGTAAATTATTGGCTAAATTCCTGAGCTTTAAGAAATGCTGGCTGGTTTGAAGAATTACTTGGAATGTAGGAAATGAAATAGGAAACTACAGTTTTATAATTTATTTTCTTTCCGTATCAGAAATGTTAACTTGATAATGAGAGCATTAGTGTTTTAGAGTCCCAAGAGTAGATTTCTCCATCATCCTCTACAGGTAGTCCTTGACCTACTACCACAACTTGAGCCCCAGATTTCTGTTGCTAAGTGAGAGATTTGTTAGGTGAATTTTGCCCCATTGTATTACCTTTCTTGCCACAGCTATTAAGGGAATCACTGCAAGTTAGTAACACAGGTGTTAAGTGAATCTGGCTTCCCCCATTGATTTGCTTGGTCAGAAGGTCGCCACTTGAACCGGGGACACAGCAACCATCATGAATATGAACAGTTGCCAAGCGTCTGAATGTTGTTCACGTGATCCTGGGGATGCTGCAATAATGTGTGAAAAATGGTCGTAAGTCACTTTTTTCAGTGCCATTCTAACTTTGAAAAGTCAATGAACTGTTCTTAAGTCGAGGACTTCTACATTCTGCAGGATCTAATCTCCCCCCCATCCCATTATGAGATGAGATAAAGCAAAATTGAACAATGGAAGGGGGTGAGATATGTTGTTCCATTGCTAAGTCATAGCTGATTCTTCGTAACCCCTTGGACCACAGCACACCTGGTACCCCTGTCCTCCACTGCCTCTTGAAGTCTGGCCAACGCCATGCCCACTGCATCAATTACACTATCTAACTAGTTAATCCTCTGCCTTCCCCTTCTCCTTTTGCCTTCCACCTTTCCCAACACCAGGATCTTTTCCAAGGAGTCCTCTCTTCTCATTTGATGGCCAAAGTATATGAGCTTCAGCTTCAGTCAGGGTTGATTTCCTTTAAGATTGAATGGTTTGACCTCTTTGCAATCCAAGGGACTCTCAAAAATCGTCTCCAGTACCACAATTCCAAAGCAGGATGAGATATAGAGTAGACCTATCGTTCTGTTATGCAAGACTTTTCTCTGTAGGCATAAGAGCAACTAACTATACAGAAGCAGAGAATGGGATCCAGAGGACCAGCTGTTGTGGATCCTTTACTATATTCCTGCAGTGAACAGGGATTGCACTGAATGTGCTATAGATTCCTTATAACTCAAGCATTCAGTGAGTCTATAAGTGACAGAAGTCTATGGATCTTATTTAGGAGGTCAAGGTCAGAGGATCACATGGCAGGTGATGGGAAACTCCCCTAACTTCAAGAGCTGGTTCCAATTAAATGCCAGGAACAGGGGCCGTGTATCCCATCAGATGTTGCTCAACTGTAATTGTCAGAATCTTTCACCATGAATGATACTGTCTGAGTCTGCAAAGCATTTGACTCAGGAATATCTGGAATGCTTCCTAGTTCCAGAGAAGAAAATATTACATTTGTCATACAGTAATTTTTTCTGGAATAATGTGCCAGATGATAGACCCAAAGGTGTTTTTCAAAAGATGACAGGACCTTCTTAGTTTTTTTTCCTTGAAACCATTTTGCTTCTCATCCAATAAGTTTATTCAGTTGAGTTTTCAAAGAAAAAAACCCTAGAAAATCCAGTTGCCTTTTGGAAAAACACCTTTTGACCTGGAAGATTGAGAATCTCCATAAACATTTGTGCCAGATGATATCAGATAAACCAGTGTTTATCTTGCTTTTGTTTGCTTATATACTTAGTTGTTGCATTGAAACATTTTAACCTGGTTATTAATTTAATTCACTGGCTGAGCTTGTACAAGCACTGAACAGTCTGAACTCACAAACTATTCTAAGCCAACAATAAAAGAAAACCAACGTAAAGAAAACCCCACTGTGCTTAAAATTAATCTTGACATGTTTAGGCATGCAGTTCCAGATTCTTTAACTGATCTGATTAAGCATGTTAACACTTCAGTCTATATCCCACTCCATTTCAAAAAAGGGCAGCTTAGAGGCTAAAATAAAAAATTAGATCTGATAAAGGAGCTTATCTGATCCGAGACTTTGCACATACAGAGCTATAGAACCAGAATGGGGAAATGGTAACCTGCAGGCAAGATCCACTTCATAATGTCCCTTCCTTACATTCCCCAACATAGCAGATTGCCTTAAAGAAGAAATACTGGGGGGGAAATGTACAAATATACTTTCAGAAAACCTAGTTGCTGCATAGGAGATTTTGAGGGCTATTGCATTGTCCCTCTGCCTCCAAATTTCTCATGGAACAGTTATCATTTTTATTCTAAATTACTTTGACTTATGACCACAACTGAGTCCAAAATTTCATTTCTAAATAAGACAGTTAAGTCAGTTTTGCCCAATTTTGCAACCTTCCTTGCCACAGTTATTAAGGAAATCACTGCAGTTGTTAAGTTAGTAACATGGCTGTTAAGTGAATTTGACTTCCAAGTATTGGCTCTGCTTGGCAGAAAGTCACAAAAGGGGATCACTGGAACCCAGGACACTGGGACTGTCATAAATATGAGCCAGTTGCCAAGGGTCCAAGTTTGGATCACGTGAGCATGGAGACACTGCAATGTGAAAAACGGTCAGATTTTCCAGTGTTGTTGTAACTTCAAACGGTCACTAAGTGAATTATTGTAATTCAGTGAATACTTGTATACAAACGAAAGGAAAAGAGAAAGAAAAAGAAAAGTGGGAAGAGGAGACAGACAGTATCGTGTGAGTGGATGGCAGATTAATGAAGTGTGTGAATAGGATGTGTGTATAAGAAAAAGAGTGGGGGGGGGAGGGGCCATTCCATCGCATTGTCGGTGTGTAGCCTCCAACTGGTTAATCCCCTGAAAGGAATTTCTCGGGTGAGAAAGAGGAGGAATTTTCTTACCACCCCAATGGACTTTGGAATCATTCTAGTTTTTCTGCCTCCTAGTAACTGCTACCATCCTGGGGTAGGATAACGGCATAGTTACCACCTTTGTCAATAATTCCGAAAGCACATACTGGCATGGAGAAGCCTACAGCTTGGCTCCTGCCCTCCAGAAATGGCAGGAATGTCTCTAATGAGCTGGTGGGTGTGGGGTGGGAGGTTGACCCTTGGCTTTGGCTGCTATGAGAAGGAGTTGTCGAAATAAGAAAACGTGAGAGAGGTGCAGAAGAAAGAAGCTGAGAATATAAACGTCAACTCCCCGATTCAAACTTGGCAGAAGTCTCAACACCACTGACAGCTAAATAAGAATCCTTCATCCTTTCTCAGAAGCATTGATAAGAGAGCACAGTTATTTCTTATACCTACTCTGAGTGAAATTGGGTGTTTAAATCTATTTCCAATGGCTGAGTGATGTGCTTTCTGAGGCTTAATAGAACATTGAATCATAGGGCTGGAAGGAAGGTCATCTTCTAGCCCAACCCATTGCCCAAGGCTGCAGAGCTTAGGCTTATAACAGGGGTGTCCAACCTTGGCAACTTTAAGCCTGGAGGACTTCAACTCCCAGAATTCCCCAGCCAGCTTTGCTGGCTGGGGAATTCTGGGAGTTGAAGTCCTCCAGGCTTAAAGTTGCCAAGGTTGGACACCCCTGGCTTATAACATCCAGGTCAAATGGCTGTCCAGTCTCTTCTTGAAAACCTCCAGGGAAATTATGCCATTGATTATTTGTTCTAACTGTCAGGACATTTCTCCTTGGTTCAGAGCTGGATTACAACTCTGAGCATTGCTAACTAGCAAAGCCACTGGTGATGGCGCATGATCATTATGGGAGTGCAAATCCCAGGGAGCTGGAGATAGAGGCATTTGTTTGAGAAGTAGCATCTTGGTACTTCTTTCAGTAAAACTGCATGTCTCGTACAATTAGTGCCTATGGCATGACTAGTCCTGTCGGTAACAATGGAGAACATCCTAACATTCCAATGCAATCGTTGCTAAAGTACAAAAAGTTAAACACACAGTGCCAAGGCTTCAGGAAACTCTTTATGTACCCCTTCCTACCTCTGCTTCTGCTTTTTAGGCTATCCTCTATGCTGGTGTGTCACTCTGAGCACGCACGCAACGGCTAGTCATATCTCTAAATTTTGGAGATGAAGGAATTGTTACCTATACAATATCCTGTTCTCTTCGGTGAAATGGCCCTGATGGTTTGACTGGATCGTCAGATTAGAAGCAAAGGTCACAATGCAGAACTCGGCTAATATTTTCTAAATTAAATATGGATGAACTAGTCTGCTGCAAAGAAGGACTAGGGGGAGACACGAGAGCAGTGTTCCAGCATTTGAGGGGCTGCCACAAAGAAGAGGAAGGGGTCAAGCTGTTTTCCAAAGCACCAGAAAGGCAAGACAGACAAGAAACAATGGGTGGAAACTAATCAAGGAGAGAAACAATCTGGAACTCAGGAGAAAATTCCTAACAGTGAGGACAATTAATCAGTGGCTCAGCTTTCCTCCAGAAGTTGTGGCCGCTCCATCACTGGAGGCTTTTAAGAAGAGACTGGACAGCCACTTGTCTAGTATGTTATATGATCTCCTGCTCGACCTGGGGGTTGGACTAGAAGACCTCTAAGGTCCCTTCCAATTCTGTTATTCTGTGTTCTATGTTCTATGAACTTGACTGAGGCATGAGCAAAGTGAGAGTAGAGGAAAAGTTTAACTTCCCCACTTTGTTTACACCCCTGAATCGATTAAAAACTGAACTCCTGTTTCTTTCAAGTTAGAAATATTGAAAGATGCATGGATGCAACGTCTATATCACAACCAGTTTAGCCCTGAAATATTCATTGACTCACACTACTGATGATATAAATGCTGCATATAGTTTGGGACTGGATTACTTACGAGACCGTCTCTCCCCAAATTTATCTACCCATCCTATTAAATCTGGCAGGAGAAATATGTTCTGGGTCCTGTCCACCTGTGGGTGGCGCAGTGGCTCAGTGGTTAAGAGGCTGGCTTGTCAGCTGGGAAGTCCCATGTGATGGGTTGAGCTCCTATCCTCACCCCAGCTCCTGCCAACCTAGCAGCTGTGAGTAGATAAATAGGTACCGCTTTGATGGGAAGGTAACAGTGCTCTTTGACATCATGCTGGCCACATGACCATGGAAATGTCTTTGGACAGCGCTGGCTCAATGGCCTTGAAATGGAGATGAGCACCACCCTGTATAGTCGGCAACAACTAACAGTAAAATCTGAAGGGACTCCTTTACCTTTACCTGTCCGCCTGGCAAGATCCAGTAAGAGACCCTGGGCATCATTTCTCTAGAAAACAAGCTGCAGGCCTTCGTATATTGAACATCTGGTTTTGGTCCTAGAGAAGTGGGTCAGCCCATTTCAAGATTGTATTAATTCTTAATTGTTGCTTCTTGTTGTTTTCCTGGCTGCTATTTATGTTCTTTATAAACTCATCTTTTTATTCTTTTTTTTTGTTAGCTGCCTGGAGTCATATAACTGAGGTGGATGGCCATATAAATAAATTCAGAAAGATGTACGTTTCAAGCAACTTGTATATGTATACATCTGAATTAAACTGTGTTGTTTCTCTGTGTCATCTAATATATGTGGGGTATAAGCATAATTTTGTATTCATTTATTTATTCGGTCATGATTATGTAGTGTATATTGGAGGTGGTGACCCTTTGAGAGCTGTATGTAAATATATTTCATTTTAATGTATGCCAATTAGTGTACATTCAACATGACAATAGAGTTATTCTATTCTATTTTATTCTAACTTAATTTTTCATTTTATATTGATTTGAAACAAAATTAAGTTGAACAAACTGAGAGTTGAGTGGAACCGGATTCAGGATCATCCAGTGATGCAAACATTTGCTGTATCTGCTCTTCCCAGAATGGACATTGACAAGGAACAAATAACAAAGTGGGTGTGTGTGGTAAGAACATTTTTTCAGATGTGCCTGTCCGTATCTGCCCGGGAAATGCCCTATTAGATGCTGTGTTGGAGAGATAAAAGTATTTGATATCATCCAAATTCATTATGGAAAGAGAACTTCTGAAAATATCACATATTACGCAGTTCTAAATTATGTGTTTCTTTAATATCTCTTCTGAATTGAGAATAAGGTCATGGAAATTTTATAGCACTTGATAGTGATGAAACTGATTAGAAAAAAGTACATTTGTGGGCAACTAATAATTTCCTTGGTTCTGTTTTTACAAAAAGCAGATTGGAAATAAACAGTAAAATCCAACTGCCGCCAAGTGTTTCAGCCATAAACTCTTTAGTTTAAAAATATGCCTTTTTCTGGAACACTTTACCATTCCAGATCGCTGCCCTGTTTTCGTTCCTCTGACACATTACAGGGTGACTTAGAGATTGCCTGCGCAATTTGAATGGGACTTCTTGACGTTCTTACATAAAATGGCTGATAGGGAGGATTGGCAACTTCACTGCTTTGTCCACCATCCAAGTACTGTATATGCTCCAATCAACGTAGCTCTATTCTGGACCTTTGTCTAGAGATCTTAAGTCAACATGGCCATTGGGATCAGGAGTGCAGTCCAAAACATCTGGAAGCCCCCAATTTGGTGATGATTGAGGTGCAATGGGAATTAATACTAAATTGCCAGGAGAATACCTATGCTCTTTTGTTGCGGTAAATGTAAAAAGGACCTAAAAGGTAAAAGGGTAAAGGTTTCCTCTGCCCAGTCATGTCCAACTCTACAGAGAGATACTCCTCTCTGTCTGCACCTGACAGACCCTTCTCCCAATTAATGAGACAAGTATAAAATAGAGTAACCGAGTTGGAAGGAAACTTGTAGGTCATCTGGTCCAATCCCCTGCCCAAGCAGGAGACCCTACACCATTTAAAAGTAAAAGTGAGGGTGGAAAATTTGTATCTTCAAACTTGTAAGATTCTGCAATGAGCCTTAGATAAAATAGAATTAGCTCATCTAGTTATATTTGCTAGAAAGGCTGCCAGTGCTGGACTCTTCCATTTCAAATCCAGTACCTGTCAATAGTGGTGTCCCCCAAGGCAGTGTTCTAGGACCAACTCTCTTCATACTCTACATAAATGACCTCTGTGATCATATCAAGAGAAACTGCGTTCTCTTCGCTGATGATGTAAAGCTGTTCAATACCACAGACAATACTGCTACCCTACAAAAAGATCTTGACTATGTATCAGAATGGTCAAACAAATGGCAACTTCAAATCTCAACAAATAAATGCTCTGTCTTACATATTGGCAAAAAAAATCAGAAAATAAAATACAAGCTGAATAGTCAAGAACTTGTTGATGACCCAAGCTCTGTAAAGCAGTGGTCCCCAACCTTTTTGACCAGGGACCGGTTTCAAGCAGAAAATTTTTCAAGGACAGGGGGGCGGGGGGGGGGGGCGGCGGGGGAGAAGAAAGGAGGCTGCTCTTCGCTGCTCCACCATCCAAGGAAGAACTGCTTCAAAGGGGGGGGGCTTTCCTGTCGCCGCAGCTTTCGCGCCGTTCACCCCCACTCCCACCCCACCCGCCGCCGCCTTCAATCCACAGTGTCCCGTCTGCCTGCCTGCCTGCCTGCCTGCCTGCCTTAGTTTCTGGTTGTTTGGGAGCAGCTTGCTGAGAATAATAACTATTCGCCTCTTTTACTCAGCCGAGCTGTTCCGATTCAACCATTAACGAAGGCAGGCAGGTAGGCAGAACGAGCACTGCGGGCGGGCGGACGGGGTGGGGGTGGGGGAACGGGCGCTCGGGAAGCTGCGGCGACAGGAAAGCCCCCGCTTCTTTGAAGCAGTTTCTTCCTGTGCTGGTGGAGGAGCGAGAGAGCGACTGAGAGAGCTGACCCAGAGAGAAGGACAGGCTTCGGTTGCTTCCTCCCTCCCCTTCTTTCATTTGTGTCCTTGATCCCCGATCCCAGCAGCATTCACCGAAGGTGAAGAAAGCCGCCATATTTTTTAAATTTTATTTTCTTTGCGGCCCGGTAAAGAGTGCTCCACGGCCCGGTACCGGTCCGCGGCCCGGTGGTTGAGGACCCCTGCTGTAAAGGACCTTGGAATACGCACCTCTAATGATCTAAGTGCTAGAGCCCACTGCAACTACATAGCCAAAAAGGCATTAAGAGTTGTTAACCTAATCCTACGTAGCTTTTTCTCTGGTAATATCACACTACTAACCAGAGCATACAAAACATTTGCTAGACCAATACTCGAATACAGTTCATCAGTCTGGAACCCACCTTACGTATCTGATATTAGCACAATTGAGAAAGTCCAGAAATATTTCACAAGAAGAGTTCTCCACTCCTCTACTCGTTGTAGAATACCTTATGCCACCAGACTTGAAATTCTAGAACTAGAAAACCTTGAATTACGCCGTCTTCGGTCTGACTTAAGCATGGTATATAAAATCATACATTGCAATGTCCTACCTGTCAATGAATACTCCAGCTTCAACCATAACAACACAAGAGCACACAATAGATACAAACTCAAAGTAAACCGCACCAAACTTGATTGCAGGAAATACGACTTCAGCAATAGAGTGGTCAATGTCTGGAATACTCTACCCGACTCTGTAGTTTCTTCCCCAAACCCCAAAAACTTTAACCTTAGACTGTCTACTATTGACCTCACCCCTTTCCTAAGAGGTCTGTAGGGGGCGTGCATAAGCGCACCAACGTGCCTACCGTCCCTGTCCTATTGTTTCTATTATTCTTTTATTTTTCTTATATGTACCCATTTCATGTATTCACAACTATGTATACACTTATACTTATTATCTTGTAAACAATTGGCAAATCAAATAAATAAATAAATAAAAATAAATAAATAAATTTGAAGTTTGGTGAACACCCATGAGGGATGCTGACAGGTGGGATCCACAGGGACTGGTTAGAGAATGGCAGGTACAGTCATGCCATCAAAGCCCCACCCCCTTTTTAAAATGTGTGTTGATGCATGCTGCAACTATGGATTTCCTGCATCAATACGGTCTCAGAGTAGCTATGTAGTATACTGTTTTGACTGTGGTTTTGTCCGGCAGTATTTTTGAAACTATCCTTGAATCCTAGTAGATAACAAACTTTAATTATGGACATGACATACCTGCCTTATTCCTTGTATTATCAACATCTGCCAGCCTCAAACTCTCTTATTTCTTTTGAAAATTCCGTAATTGTGCTGGTAACATTTTAAAGCCTACGTTATTTCTTGTACGCTGACCTTTTTCATAAGTAGTATTGAAAATATTTGTGGGAAGTGGGGTCTCTCTCATTGTTTATTCTACAGTTTTAAGTCAGAGATGTTTCAGTTAGCCAAACAATTTATATTCAAATCTCAGCTAACCTCAAACAGATGTGCAATCACTGCCCATTAGGCATCATCAACCACATTTGGCAATGTTTGTGTCTTTCTAGAAAGCATTGATTTGTGACTTCTATCACAATGATACAAGAGAAATCCAAGGACTGACGTGAGCAAAGCTTTAAAAGAGTAGATACGAAATATTTGCCCTTTTTAGAGATTCACCAGGATTTCCTTCTAGCAAATGCTGGTGTGCAAAGTTGCCAATGTAGGATGTTTCAGCTTTTCCTGATAGCAAGACCCTTTTTCTCCTGGACTTCCTTGGATGAACAACTAAAACATATTTTTGGCATAAATGAGATACAAATTGTGGTCTAGGCTGAATCAGGTTTCCTGTCATACTGGTGAGGTTACCGTTATAACAATGATCTCATCAGCAAAAACGTAGATTAAAAAATAAGGGCTACACAAGGAGTTCTATGCAGTTCTAGACACAACAGACGAATAGTTGCTCATGAAAATTTAGATGAAAATTACCGCTTTCTTGTACACTTGTTGCTATATTTTCATTGAGTAGGAAAAATGATTTCAGAATTTTCCCATATTCCCAGTAAAGTATAATTAAAGAATTTTTATCTCTGTGGTTGAGTTTGGCAGGGTTTGGAGGCTAAAATATATAAAGAACGATTGCAGAAATTGGGTGTGTCTAGTCTAGTGAAAAAAAGGACCAGGGGTGACATGATAACAGTGTCCCAATATTTGTGGGGCTGCCACCAAGAAGAGTGGGTGAACCTATTCCCCAAAGCACCTGAGGGTAGGACAAGAAATAAAAGATAGAAATTCATCAAGGACAGAAGCAATCTGGAATTAAGAAAAAATGTCCTAACTTTGAGAGCAATTAATAAGTGGAATGACTTGCCTGCAGAAATTGTGGGTGCTCCATCACCATCCTCACATCAATGTATGTATGTATGTATGTATGTATGTATGTATGTATGTATCAATCATCAATCAATTTGCTGTTAAGCAGCACATAACAAGTATGAATCATGTTCTAAGGACTATGAGCATGTCTTTAAAATCATCTTTTAACGTTACTTTTTAAATCAGAAATCCAGTATCATGTTTATTTCCAAAATGCCTTTAAGCCTCATGTGGGCCCCCTCACACAATGTAGGTAATAAAAAAGGCATTTGGCTGCAGCTCAGTGTTTTGATTGGAACTGCCCAGGGAAAAAGACTCCAGTTACTAATTTTATAGTATTTCTTGGCACAGCTTATCGTACAGCTTTTTAGATAATACAGTACAGATCCCTGTTTTACAGCAGCTTTTTAGCCTCTCTATTTTTTATTTTCATGGCCACTTTCCTTACAGATTTTAGACAGATTGTTTGCATGCTATAGTTGTTAGTTTTCCATACTTTTTCCTTTGTGCTGTTGAAAGATTAAAATAAAAACAGTGTGTGACATTGCCTATGATACTGGTGCAGGGATGTGGCTTGTCGATCAGAAAGATCAGCAGTTTGGCGGTTCGAATCCCCAGCACTGCGTCATGGAGTGAGCTCCCGTTACTTGTCCCAGCTTTTGCCAACCTAGCAGTTTGAAAGCCTGGAAAAAAAAATGCAAGTAGAAAAATAGGGACCCCTTTGGTGGGAAAGGAACAGCGTTCTGTGCACCTTCAGCGTTTAGTCCTGCCGGCCACATGACCACGGAGACGTCTTCGGACAGCGCTGGCTCTTCCGCTTTGTAATGGAGAGGAGCAGCGCCCCCTAGAGCCAGAAACGAGTAGCATGGATGTGCAAGGAGGGGAACCTTTACCTTATGACAGTGATCCCCAACCTTTTTTACGCCGTGGCCCGGTACCGGCATCAGCTGGGCGCCGCCATCTTTTTTTGATGAAAAAGTGCTTCCGGTGACCTCACCGGAAGCACGTTTTCATCAAAAAAAGATGGCGGGGCCAGCGCTTCCGGTGAGCTTTTCTGGGTAGAAATGGCTTTCTACCCGGAAAAGCTCACCGGAAGCACTTTTCATCAAAAAAAGATGGCGGCGCCCAGCAAGCCAGCGGCCCGGTAGGAGTTGTTCCGCGGACCGGTACCGGTCCGCGGACCGGTGGTTGGGGACCCCTGCCTTATGATACTGCCGGCTTAGCATATTGCACTAAGGTAGAAGCAAAGGAATCTCACGAGATGGTGGAGAGGGCCTGGCTCCAAAGCTAAGCAGTTCAGTTACTTAGAACAGAATGAACATAGGGCTGGAAGGGAACTCAGAGGTGTTCTAGTCTAAGCCCTGCTCAAGGCAGGAGGCCTGATACCATCTCACACAAATGATTGTCCAATCTTTTCTTGAAAACCTCCAGCAATGGTGCACCCACAATTCTGGGAGGCAAGTTGTTCCATTTGATTAATTGTTATAACCATCAGGAAATTCCTCCTTAGTTCTAAATTGGATCTCTCCTTGATAAGTTTCTATCTGTTACTTCTGCTTTCAGGTGCTTTGGAAAATAGGTTGACCCTCTCTCTCCTTTGTGACAGCCTGTTAAATATTGGAAGATTGCTATCATGCGCCCCGCAGTCCTTCTCTTCGAGACATACTCAATCCCAGCAACCGTTCTTCATAGGTTTTATCCTCCAGTCCCCTAATTATCTTTGTTGCTCTTCTCTGTACCCTTTCCAGACTCTCGACATCATTTTTATAATATGGTGACCAAAATTGGATTCAATATTCCAAGTGTGGCCTCATTAGTGCATCACTTCTCATGATCTTGATGCCATCTCTTTGTTGACGCTGCCTAGGACTTTCTAAATGTCCTTCCATTAGAATTTCACCATTCTTTATTCAGTTTCACAGCCAGTCTTATCAACAAACCCATTTCATAATCAGTATCAGAATGTGGATAAAAATATCCTGTTTAATTTCATCACTTTTGTAAGCAATGCACATTTTAAAAGCCAAACCGCTAGCACAGAAATTTTGAAACATTTAACAGTATTTGTCCACCCTGCTCCACCCTCACTCCCTACAAATATTAAAAACTATTCAGGGGAAAACGGAGATAAGAAGAAGGTTTGGCCATTGTATGCTCACTGAATGAGATAGTGATCCAGCTGGGGTGATATAACCCGCCCAGCACACAATAAATTCACAAGGTTTTATTTGGAAGGATAGTTTTGATTCAAAATCAGATGAACTAGATGAGCAGCTTTGAAGTAGGTTTCAATATTAATCCTCAGCACAAAACAAAGTAGATTTTTAAAAGGATAAGTGTGACAAATATTTCTAGTGTATGGATAATACTGTATATTGTGTGAACATTGTTTCCTCATTTCCCCATTACTTCAGAGTCACACATGTCTTACAAAGTTATTTTTGTAGATTTATTTATTTATTTATTATTTCCAATCTACCTAATTGCAAAGCAACTCATAGCAAATAATCCCATGTTTGGATTTTACATTAGCATAAAATCCTGGTAAAAAAAACACTTCTATAACTTATATACGAAAAATCAGGAATCAGTTCATTGCAAATAATTGTCTTCCCACAATCTATCCATGGAAATATATTTTTTCCCTCTGTCATGAGCCTGTTTTTTTTTAAGTTGCTAGATTCGTGGTGGTTCCAAGACAGGAAAGTAAAAAATATTATTGCAACTAACAAACTTCCTTTATCACAATATTTTAATGTCTGGTTTCTTATGTTCATAATAATAGAGTTGGAAGGGACCTGGGAGGTCTTCTAGTCCAGCCCCCTGCTTAATTCTAGGTTGCTTCTCTCCTTGTTTAGTTCCATTCATTGTTTCTTGTCTTGCCTTTTGGTGCTTCTTGGTCATTAAACTACTCATGTGCATGATTTCAACAATAATCTATTTTTTTTAAGTTTTTTATAATTTTCTTTGTGTTTATTGTAAAATTTTCATGGTTAATTTACAACGACCATGTTTTTTTGCTTCAAATCTTCAAAGCAAAATATAATCATGAATCAAAAGCCTGAGATTTTGAGAATTTATCTTGGGCAATTGATTTATTTGCGATTTACATACTTTCTTATTACAGTTAAGCATAAATATGTCAAGATGCAAGTCCTAGCCATGATTAAGCATGACTAACAATAGTGTATATGTTTAGTAAAATAGAGATTTTTCCTGGATAGTACAATTTCCAGCTGCAGATGTGGAGCTGAATGTTTAAAAGATTTGGAAAACAGCCATACATCTGCAGGTTAACCCATCAAGAAAATAGTTCAAAGCAGTTTGCTCCAGTAGTGGGATTCATTTTTTTTTACTACCGGTTCTGTGGGCGTGGCTTGGTGGGCGTGGCAGGGGAAGGATACTGTAAAAACTCCAGCCAGAAAAGTGGTATTTGCTGGTCCTCCGAACTACTCCAAATTTCCGCTACTGGTTCTCCAGAACTGGTCAGAACCTGCTGAATGCCACCTCTGGTTTGCTCACTAATGAGCTTTTTGAAAATATGCAATCATTAGGAATCGGGGCTTCTAATGGGAATTTTGGGAACGTTTGGCGCAGTCACATTGCAAAACATTGGGCGCAAAAAAGTGGCTGCTCAAAATGGCTGACCTACTGGCTACATGGCCCTTGTGGACTTTAGCTCCCAGAATCCCTGAGCCAGCCATACTCATGGGAGTTGAAATCCACAAGTCAAAAAAGGGCCAGGGTTTCCCATCTCTGATTTAAGGAAGGCAAGCTGGTCTTCCTGGACGCTCTTCGATACCCAGGTGGAATGTTGAGGGTTCCAAAATAATTGTTTTAAGAAGTAGTTGCTGTATGTCGGCAGCATATCATTTTCCAAGTCAATCCGTTTTATGAAAACCATTTTTTAAAATATAGGATGGGACAGGGAACTTGGTAAGCACCAAGAAAGATAGGCAGAAAAGGTTGGACTTTGCTTACAGTCCCGGCCAATTTTATTCTGCAGGCAGGGGTTGGAGCTGCCATTATGAGGATCCTCACATATTTGGAGATTCAAAAGATACATCCTAGAAAAAGCTTTACAGATATAATCGGTCGAATTGATAACACAGGCAAAATTTCAGTTAGGCTAAAGCATTTAACAGAGCAAAGATGTGAAATGTGTTTCCGTAAAGTGTTTTTCCAGATTTACTTGCCAAAGGTGGTTTTTCTGAAGAGAAACTGGATTTCCTTGATTTTTTTTCCTTTGAAAACATTTTGCTTTTCAGCCCAAAAGTTTCTTCGATTAATTTTGGAAACAATCATGACCTGGATGATTGACAATCTCCATGGACATTTTTCCATATTGACGTTTTCACTCTAGTTAATATGACCTCTCATCTGTATTTTTCATCAGGAACTGTTGTAGGTCAGAAAAGTTTAAATGTGTAAAATTAAGCTTTCAATGGGGCCAGAGGCATCACAGCTTCATTCAGACATAAAGTTCAAAAGGTGTTTTGCAATCTCCTCTGACTCTGCTTGTACAAGTTTAACCAGGTCACGCAAATACCTAGCGACAACGTTTGCAACCACAACCACAACTTACTGTAAGCCTTGCGGCTTCGTATATTGTGCAAATTCAGCCTATCCAGTTAGCATATGGTTCAGTGTCTTGTTCAAAAATGTGTCAAGCTGTTGTTTGAATGTAGCATATGGACGGCTAAACAAGAACTGTTGTTTGAATGTAGCATATTGATGGCTAAACAGAACTTTGCAGGAAAGCCAGCGTGCTGCTATAAGCAATAATATTTTAAATACAAAAAAAAAACCTACTTGTTTTTATCCAAGTGCTATTGGAATGCTTGGAATCCTCTGAAGCCAGAATAAACCATGTTAGGTTAGCAGCAGATTAATGCTTGTTTGAGGCTTTGGAGACCCACAAAGGGTATTGGCGTGCAGTGATGGTACTGGTGAAGGGGAACCAGCATTTGAGTAATATCCTAAGTGCCCCCAAATGCTTCTTCTCCTTCTACCATCACTCTCTCCTCATATTATAGGTTACTATCCCATTGTAAAGCTTAATAATATATTTTCAAGAGAAAAAAAAAAGCTGCCCAAAACTGGATAGTTGCTACTGAATTTTAGCAGTCAGTTTTGTGTGGGGAGTCACAAAAAGGAAACTGGGGGCTATTACCCATTCTATTCGTAATCCAAAATATTTTCAGTTAGGGAGAAAGGCAACTCAGCTTTTCCTACATTTATTTGGGAAAATGTGTTTGTTTTGTTACAGATAACATCCAACTCCTCAACCCCACCCCACACATACATCCTTCTATTCAACTGGGTCCAATTGTCAAAGATTGCCCGAACAAGTCCCTGTAGTTTTCATGAAAGAGTTTTTCACCAATGGGTTGTCATTGCTTCCCTCCTAGGACTGAGAGAGCGAGTGGCCCAAGGTCACCCAGCTGTACTTGTGCCCAAGATGAAACTAGAACTCTCAGTCTCCGGGTTTTTAGGCTGATGCCTCAATCACCATACCAAACTGGTTTATATAACATAAGCATACATGTTTATAAATGTTGTGTACTGCATATATGATACATTTGTTGAGGGTTAAGAGGAGATTTCCGTTCAGCGCTCCTTTGGGCTAAATCCTCAAAACATAAATATCCAATCAATTGATACAATCCGTTGTCTGGATCTGCAGAATACAAAAAAGCCCAAAGAGATCCACTGGATCATGGGCTTCTGCGACACGAAATGAAAAGCTGAGTTTGTGGTTTTGGGAATTAACCCCTAGAAGAGTATTGCAGCAGTAGTCAAGCCAGGAAGCCAAAGGAGAGCGGAAGGGCCCCAGAGTATACACACACTGAACACAAACACTGTTTGTAGTTTAAATAGTTTTTAATCCAGTTAGAGTTTAAACATTGTCATTCAGTCCATTAAGTCATTCACAGTATTTCCATCCAGTAAGACTCACTAGTATAGTCCAAGTTAAGAGTCCTTGCAATATCTTTATCAGCCGATAAAGATATCTTCTCCTCCTCCGGTTTCACTCTCCAGAGAAACAAACGCTGGATATTCAGTAGAATTACGCAGTAATCAGCAAACAGTAGCAAACAATAACAGTTCAGTCACAGGCACTCACAGTCAGTAATCACAGTTAGTCGCAGCAGCACACAGTAACAGTTACAGTCAGCTCACAGTAAGCTTTCCAGCTTCTAATGCTTCCTTATATTGTAACTTCTAACCGCACCCTTAATCGGCTAATTGCCTGCTGCATTGTGCTTAAAGTGATAAGCACTTAAACCATGATATCTAAGTTTTATATATTTATTCACCCAAACCATATTTGGTATCAATGTTATACCTAACATACTCCCCTTTTGGGTGAAATAAATATATAATACCTTTACAATCTTATCCCATATTTTTCACAACTCTCCTGGTGCTTACTGGCACCTTGGGCTTTAGTAAAATTATCAGCTAAATTGTCCTCCGACATACAGTACTCTAGCTGAATCATCTTACTTCTTACAGATTGTCTCACGTTTAGGTATCTTAGATCTGTATGCTTGCTCCTTGTTTTTACTCCAATATTTGTGGCCATTTGAATTGCTGCCTGATTATCTTCATGTATAATTATAGGATAATCTACAGTTATACCTATATCAATTAACATTTGTTTATACATTATTAATTCTGTACATAACAATGATAAACAGGAGAATTCTGCCTCCATAGTAGACAAACTTATATGCTGTTGTCTTATTGACTTCCAGCCTATTAATGTATTACCCAGCATTATGGCTGTTCCTGAAGTCGACTTTCTAGTGTCTCTTTCTGATGCAAAACTAGCATCTGCATAAGCACTCAGAATTAAATCACCCTTTGGTTCTAAATACAATGAATAATTCATTGTCTTTTTAAGATATCTTAAAATCCTCTTAGCTGCTATCCAGTGTCTTTCACATGGTGCAGAATTGAATCTAGCCAACTGATTCACAGTACGATATATCTGGTCTAGACCAATTACTAATATAACTCAAACTACCAATTAAAGATTGATAAATCACCTTATCAAACTCAGGGCTTTGTTCATCAGTGTTGCTAAACTCCTGACTCATTGGAGTCTTAGCTGGCTTACAAAGCTCCATCTTGTAATCTTTTAGCAATTTGCTTATCTTATCTTCCTGAGATATCTTAAAACCTTTCCGTGTTTTCTTTATATTCAAACCGAGATACTTCTTTATCTCCCTAATTGCTTGATCTTTATTCTCTTTTCTAATGATGTTATTATTTTATTTGCTTCATCATTAGTTTCAGTTATCAATGCAATATCATCTGTGAATAGTAATAATAATGATACTTTCCCATTTGTCTCCCTCTTAAACAGACATGGATCGGCTAAACCAGCTTTAAATCCTATATTGTCTAGTTCCTTTACAATATACTGGTTCCATTCATAGCCTGATTGTTTAAGACCATAGAGGCTTTTCTTTAACAACCAACAATCATTATTATCCTTATTTTCACTTTTAATACCAACAGGTTTTTTCATATAAATAGTATGTTTTAATGGGGCGTGCAAGTAAGCAGTTTCCACATCTAAATGGTTAACTATATAGTTTTTACTAGCTGCCCACACTAAAGCTGCTCTCAAGGTTGCTGCCTTAAGACTAGGTGCAAACACCTCATCGTAGTCATTGGCATTCTGCCTAAAACCTTGGGCTACTAACCTTGCCTTATGGATTAAATTACCATCCTTATCTGTTTTTACCTTAAATATCCATTTGCAGCCAATGGATTTCTTTCCTACAGGTAATTTGGCATTTTCATACACCTTCATATCACTTAATGAATTCAGTTCCTTATTCATTGCTGCATACCATCTTTCTTTTTCCTTATTAGGATACTTTTAATTTCTTCAACAGAATTAGGAACTTGATTAATCTGGCACACTGTGTTAGCCTGGTACCTATCAGGCGGTCTAGATACACGTGTAGTTCTTCTGGGAATTACAGGGCTTACAGGAGGACTTTGTTGAACTACTACCTGTTCATCTTCCTCATCCTGTTCAGCTATTGAATCTGTTTCTTCCTTTATGGGCACTATTTCATCCTGTATTTTTCTCTTTACTTTATTTTTAAAGTTACAGGGATAACTAATGGGATTTCTATAGGATTCAATAATTACATCTTTATTGGCATCCTGTTCTAATTTCTCCCATCCTTCATGTTCTAGAAATTGGGCACTAGCACTACATAACACTTTAGATGTGCCTTTCTCCCAAAATCTATATGCCCTATGGTTTGCCTGATAACCAACGAAGAAAAATCTTTTAGCTCTATGTTGCCCTTTTTTTCTGAGTTGTGCAGGAATATGCACCCATGCTGGTGCACCAAATGTGTGCAGGTAACTTAGATCAGGTTTCCTGCCATGCCATCTGGTGAATGGTATTTCACCTGTTGTTGTATTAACAACGTTGTTCAATATGTTATTAGCACACATTGTAGCCTCCCCACAAAGAATCAGGTAACCCAGAATCATTTAACATTGTTCTAACCATTGCCTGTAGTGTTTGGCCTCTTCTTTCAATAAAAGCGTTATGTTCTGGCCTGTATGGAGCAGACTTCTTATGCTCTATTCCAGCTACCTTAAGTCTGTTCTGGAATTTGTTATTAATAAATTCGTACCATTATCTGTCACCAAGGTTATCAGTTGTCGTTTAGACTTTCTTTCAGCAAACCTAAGCCAATTGAAAAATGTTGATATGTTTCAGTTTTGCTTTTCATTAAATAGCAAAACCCATATCTAGAATAATGGTCCATAATGCTCAGTATATATCTAGCACCCCCATACTGGGTTTCTTTGGACCTATGATGTCTGCAAATACTACTTCTAAAGGTTCTTTTGTTTTGAAACCATTTAGCCTATTTGCAGGCAATACTTTGCTCTTATCTTCACAGCAAACATTACAACGCAAATATTTATCACAAGGTTTTAACCTTATTCCTTCAGATAACTCAACTGTACGTTTTAGCATTTTAAAATTTACATGCCCCAAACGCCTATGCAATAAATGGATACATTCTTCATGAGGCTTTATATTATTAAATACAGTTTGAGCCTCCCCTTTCTTACTATTATCTAATACATATAATGTTCCATTTAAAGCTGCAGTTACCCTTTTGTTATATTTTTCAATTATGCAATTATTATCCTTAAAAGTAATTACATAACCTAATTTATCTAATACCCTTACTGAAAGCAAATTAAACTTTAGTTGCGGTACATACAACATTTTTATATCCTGGTTTATGTACGGACAACGTGCAAAACCTTGACCTTTCGCTTTCAGGTTCCAGCCATTGGCAAGAGATATATGTTGAGAACTTGTAGACATTTTTATAAATTTTGTCTTATCTCTTGTGATGCAGTGGGATGCGCCACTGTCAACCACCCATAAATTATTCTTCACATCAGAGTTGCTAAACATGGCTAGTTCAAATGCTTTCTTTGGCTTTTTTACATTCTGGCTTTTTCTCTTTTTGCAGAACCTTGCCAAATGTCCTCTGCCTCCACAATTAAAACACTTTTTAATTGTGTATGCTGTTGAAGATAAATTCTCTTCTTCCAGGTGCTTTACTTTGCTTTGCTGGTTTCTTTCAAGCTTTGAAGATAATTTCTCTTTTTCTTATCTTCTCTCAGCTCGTCACGCTCACGCCTTCTTCTGGCTTCTTCTAGTAGCCTGCCTGTAATCTCGGTTAATGAGAGGCTTTCTTTTGGCAATACCTCTAACGAAGTCACATAGTCATCATAGCTTTGATCTAATGAAGATAATATTATGTAGACTTGTTGCAGTTCATTAAATATAAGCTCTTTTTCTTGCAAATCTTGAAAAATGCTCTTCATACAGTTTAAATGAACTAACATATCTCCATTCCTCTGAAGATGCGTTCGAAAAAGCTTCCGTGTAAGATTTATATGTGCTCCTACACTGTCCCGAACATAAATCTTCCTGAGGTTCTCCCAGCAGTTTGCAGCATTTTCTTCTCCACGAATATGGACAAGCTGCTGATCACAGAGAGTCAGTCCTATGATGCATAAAGCCTGCTCATTCTTCAGTTTAAAGTCTTGTAACTTTTCTTTATCATCATCATTAGCAGGATCCCAGCTACTCACATCTGGTGGGTTTGCTATAATGTCCCACAAACCTTCTCTGCGTAGAAGTAAACTACATTTCATTGACCATGAAACATAGTTTGTTCCATCCAGCCTGGATATCATGGACAGTTGTGACAAATTTACTTGTGCCATTACTCTTCAGATATTTTGACTATTTTAAACTAATTAAAACAGTTTGTTTTTACAGTAATGTGCAACTCACACCAACTCTCTGCTATATCCTGGTTAGTTAGACTATGCTGCTGGGCCCATAACCAATGTTAGGGTTTTGGGAATTAACCCCTAGAAGAGTATTGCAGCAGTAGTCAAGCCAGGAAGCCAAAGGAGAGCGGAAGGGCCCCAGAGTATACACACACTGAACACAAACACTGTTTGTAGTTTAAATAGTTTTTAATCCAGTTAGAGTTTAAACATTGTCATTCAGTCCATTAAGTCATTCACAGTATTTCCATCCAGTAAGACTCACTAGTATAGTCCAAGTTAAGAGTCTCTTGCAATATCTTTATCAGCCGATAAAGATATCTTCTCCTCCTCCGGTTTCACTCTCCAGAGAAACAAACGCTGGATATTCAGTAGAATTACGCAGTAATCAGCAAACAGTAGCAAACAATAACAGTTCAGTCACAGGCACTCACAGTCAGTAATCACAGTTAGTCGCAGCAGCACACAGTAACAGTTACAGTCAGCTCACAGTAAGCTTTCCAGATTCTAATGCTTCCTTATATTGTAACTTCTAACCGCACCCTTAATCGGCTAATTGCCTGCTGCATTGTGCTTAAAGTGATAAGCACTTAAACCATGATATCTAAGTTTTATATATTTATTCACCCAAACCATATTTGGTATCAATGTTATACCTAACAAACACTGTGGGAGCACTATCCGTTGCTTTATTCTCCTTTTGTCTCTAGTGAATAAGTGTCGTAGGGTTGCTACAATGGGACAAATATTTATGTACAGTATCGAAAACAAGCAAAGCCGTCAGTTCTCTTTAAATCGGTTTTCTGTCTCCTGCCTTAATTCTGGGGTAGATTTTGGTTCAGTGCCGCTTACTTAAATGTTATGTGACAATTTATGGTAATGTAATGGAAGTTTCTGAATTCGTGAGCGAGGGGGCCTCCAGGGATTGTGGTGTGAAGCCAGCCCCCCTCCCACAATCAACGAAGGGCAAGGGACCCATAGTCAAACAATGGATTTCCTTGTCAAAACTTCTAGGCTCATATGACGTTGTTAGTCATGTAAACTTTCCCAGACTTGGTTCCAATCAGTCTCCTGCAAGGGCCAGGCTAGGCAGAGGACAATCCTATGAATTTTGAGTCCCCCGACCCAAGATCCAAGGTCACGTGAGGTCACCCCCATGCTGGTGTAGGTTTGAGGTTATAGGTAGCACTCGGCTTTACGACCACAACTGAGCGCCACATTTCCATCACTGAGCGAGACGGTGGTTAAGGGAGGCTTGTCCCATTTCACGACCTTTCTTGCCACAGATGTTAAGCGAATCACGGCATTTCTTTAAGTTAGTAACAGGGTTGTGGGATGAATCTGGCTTCCCCATTAACTTGGCTTGTCAGGAGGTCGCAAAAGGGGACCACGTGACCCTGCGACACAGCAACAGTCAGGTGCCAAGCATGTGAATTTTGATCATGTGACCACCGTAGTGTGGTCCACAACCGTAGTGTGCAGTGTGAAAAATGGTCATAAGTCACTTTTTTCAGTGCCACTGTAACTTCAAACAGTCCCTAAACAAACTATTGTAGGTCAAGAATTACTTACATTGGCATATAGATCACTCGGATGTACCAATGAGCACCATGATGGAGGAAGGACTTTCTTCCCAAAATACCTTAAACTTGTCTTATCAGCCTATTTAACCCAGCAAAGTTGCTCCAGTCTCTGGGTGGGTTTATTTCCATTGCTACAGCCTACGAATCTGTAATACTGGTGGAAATTGAATCCAGAATCATCCCTTGGCCTGGAAATAGGATGGATGCCAAGCCTTTGATGATTATTTCGTTGGCTTAGGGCATGCTTGGTTGCTTTACTTCTCCGGATGCACATGTTGTTTTTAATTTGGTCTTTCTTTGTGTGAATTGTAAGCCACTCCGAGTCTTTCGGAAATCGGGCAATCTCTAAATCTAACAATTCAACAATTATAAAAGATAAGGCGGGCTGTTCAAAACTTAAATCAATTGAGGTACTGTGGCTAATTCTGTGCCTTTGTTGATCCAGTAAAGTGCCAGACTAGGAAGGGAGAGACATATAATAATCCACTTATGAAGCTCACTAGTAATTTTGGGCCAATTGTTGTTTCTCAGACCATCCTGCATCACAGGGTTGTTGTTACAGGGTAAAAAAGAAGGGAGGGAGGGAAGCAGGACCGTGTTCCCTTGAGTTTATTATGAGTTTATTGAGTATGAAAATAAGTAAATACAGGTAGCTTTTGACTTTGACTGGAACCATAATTTATGTTACCAAACAAGATGATTATTATTTGTTAAGTGAACTGCACCCAATCTTACGATCTTTACCACGACTAAGTGAATCCCTACAGTTAAGTGAATTAATTGGTCATTAAGTGACTTTCCTGGCTGGAAACTGGCTGAGAAGGTTGGAAATGGTGATTGTGCGATCTCTGGGATGCTGCAAACGTCACAGTTGCCAAGCACCAGTTGCCAAGCACCTGAATTTTGATCACATGACTGTGGAGATCAGTGGTGGGATTTAATTTTTTTTACTACTGGTTCTGTGGGTGTGGCTTGGTGGGCATGGCAGGGGAAGGGTATTGTAAAATCTCTAGTCAGAGGTGGAATTTGCCGGTTCTCCGAACTACTCCAAATTTCCGCTACTGGTTCTCCAGAACTGGTCAGAACCTGCTGAAGGCCACGCTTGGTGGAGATGCTATGACAGGCGTGGGCACTTTTTTCAGTGCTGTTCTACCTTCGAGTGATGGCTAAACAAATGGATGTAAATTGAGAACTACAGTACCTGTAAACTGTTAAGGGAAACTGGGAATGACTATTCTGCATGATTTAGAAAGAAAAAGTAACTATGGTTAATGGCAAGATTCAGTATCAGCCAGATTTCCCTCAAACCCCTTTCATTTTTTACTTGCCTCGAAAGCTGAACATCAACTCACTTTCTGTTTCTATGCTACATGGCCAATTGGTCATTTTAAATCTAGTGCCTATATTTGCCAGATGCTAAACTTGGTTAATTTTAATCTTTGTTTATGGCTCTTGGTGCTGGCTTGGCCATTCTGAGTTTACAACTCAGTGCAATATGTGTTTGTGGGTCCGTACATTGCCTACGTACACTAGCTTGGGCTCCGAAAAACACGTAACTCCAGCTCTTAGTATAAGGTGTAGTCCAAGGGTCTTCTAAACTTGGCAAGTTTAAGACTCGTGGACTTCAACTCCCAGAATTCCTGAGCTAACATGACTGGAGGAGGAATTATGGGAGTTGAAGTCCACGAGTCTTAAACTTGCCAAGTTTAGAAGACCCCTGGTGTAGTGCTTAAGGCGCTGGTCTAGAAACCAAGAGAGTGTGAGTTCTAGTCCTGCCTTAAGCTTAAAAGCAGACTGGGTAATATTCTCTCTCTCTCTCTCTTTTACTCACTAGTATTAGGTGTGTTTGTTGCCTTGAGGTACCTATAAAGGAAGAAAGGTGAGATAAAAATCTAATCAATAATAATAATACACACCAGTTTAACGCAACTCTGTATATCCTGGTCTGATGAGAGCAGTGTAAAAAACAACTTGCAGAAACTGTTTGAAAATACAGTCCAGAGCCAAGCGCCACCTAGTGCTGGAAGACAGTCTTTACACCCCTAGCCCTTCTCTGCTTGGCCTTAGTTGGTGACTGGGCAAACGCGGGATACGTATGCAGGTGGTCCTTGCTTACAACAGTTCATTTACTGACCACTTGAAGTTACATTGATACTGATAAAAATGACTGATGACCATTTTTCACACAACCATTGCAGCATCCCCACAGGGTCACGTGATCAAAATTCGGACCCTTGGCAACTGACTCGTAGTTATGACGGTCGCAGTGTCCCGAGCTCAGGTGATCCCCTTTTGCAACCTTCTGACAAGCAAAGTCAAGGGGGAAGCCAGATTCACTTCACAACTTGGGGTTACTGTCTTAACAACTGCAGGGATTCACTTAACAAAAGATGGCCAGAAAGTTTGTAAAATGAGGCAAAACTCACCCCACCCCACCAGTACGATGCTCGCGCTTATACATATTTTCAATTATTAGATTTAGATTAACTACATTTATTTATTGTTATTATTATTGTTGATCATCGCACAGATGTTCAGACTGGGTTTGGCGTTTTTGTCCACCCAAGGACCTCGGATAAGCAAGTCAGGATGTTTGATGGTGTTACAGATATCATCACAGGATGGACGCTCTTCCGAGTCAAGCTGCTTTCTGCAATTGACTGATGGTGAATTTGTAAATGCTGGTGGTGTTCAAGTGGTGCTCCAGTTGTTTTGGGATTGCATCCAAGGTTGTTGTTGTTGTTGTTGTTGTTGTTGTTGTTGTTGTTCTTCTTCTTCTTCTTCTTCTTCTTCTTCTTCTTCTTCTTCTTCTTCTTCTTTCTTCTTTCTTCTTTCTTCTTCTTCTTTCTTCTTCTTTCTTCTTCTTTCTTCTTCTTTCTTCTTTCTCCTTCTCCTTCTTCATTGCACAATCAGCCAGATGGCTATTATTATTACATTTATTCCCCTCTTTCCTTTTGAGACCTCAGCAAGGCACACATGGAAGTTTCAAATCATTGCATCCAGACAAATCCTTTGGATGTGGACATTGGATGTGGGCATTGATTGATCCAAAGTCCGGATACCCCTGGACTTACAACCACAACTGAGACCAAAAGTTCTATTCTTAAGCAAGTAAATTGTTAAGTAAATTGTGCCCAATTTTACAACCTTTCGGCTGTGGTTAAGCAAATCATCTTAGTTAACTGAATCATGTGGTCATTAAGTGAATTTGGCTCCCCCACAATTGGCTTCACCTGTCAAGGAAGGGCACAGGATCACCTGTCCATCTTTTTAAACTAGAATAAATGATGTGAGATTTAACCTGTTGTGGAATCTCAGCCACGTCTTGGCATATCATCTGCACCACAGTATCCCACTTGGCCATCAGGTGGGTGGCATTATGGGGGCATAGCACATTATAAGATACTTTTTTCTTAACTGTTTTCTGCGTGTGGTGAAGTTTTGTGTCAAAAGTTCACTTACATTTATGATCTTCCATTGTGTTGAAAAATGGTGACTTGACTTTTTCTGAATAAATTAGTAATAGAGTCAGAGGGAGGTAGAGAAGAACGAGGCTTTTATCTTTGTATAATGACAAAGCGTAATTGTCCAAGATTTAAGCTCATTGTCATTCTCTAGGGAGGCACAGAAACTCAGTTTGGGGGAAATCCACCCAACCCAAAACAGCTGGACAGCTTCTCTGGAATGAGGCTGCTTGCAAATGTCTCTACAGGGTTGGTCATCTGTTTCTGGATGCTTTTTTTAATGATTTAAAATTCTCTTGAATTTGACTGAGGATGGCTCCATGGACACGTCCATGCAAGTTTCTCAGCAATTACAAGGAAGTGAATTATCCCTGCTTTTTCCCCAAAACCTTTGCTTACAGCTTTTCCAGAAATGTAGTTGGCTGTTAACAACGGGGAACTACGTTGCGGAAAACCACAGGCGGAGAGAGTTCATTTCTGAATGTAGCGCTAGGTGAGAATGGGCACCAATGGGAATCTTGCTTCCCTGGGTTCCTAGTTCCGCCCTAAA